>NC_136071.1:1092222459-1092427459 GCF_964261635.1 Lissotriton helveticus
TGGAAAGGGATGTTTCTGTGGACTCAAGTTCAATGTAGGCCCAGATTACAGGTAACGTGGAATTCCATTCAGAGCCTTCCACCTGAATTACTCGTACTGTCCAGAATCGCTGCCTGGAATTCCTGCCATCACGAGGTGGACCCTACAGAATGGGGAATAACTGTGTGGAACTGTTTTTTCAAGCTGGTGTTCGGCATGGAACTCCCAATTTTGTAGGATTTACCGCAGATAATTTTCGCGTGCTTTGAGTAGGTGGTAAAAGTATTTGTGGAATCTCTGACTGACCGAAGGGTGGTGGGAATAGGAAAATGTCACCTGGCAGGAAACGTTCCTTCCCCCTGTGCCTTGCTGGAGGGTTGGACAGTGGCTGGAAAAGTGCCTCGGCAACAATGAAGCCCTTTCCCAAACTAATTTTACCGGAATTAATTTCGGGCTCGTAAAATAAGCTCCCATGCTCCTGCACCCACACAATCTGGGTGCAGTAACACCCGCCAACATAGAATTGGATATGGAAGAACTCCTGCTGGCATTAGCCATAATTGGGGTCCCAGACTCTCTCTTTCCCTCCTTTTCCCACTCTTGCCACTGTCTCTTCTCCACCCCGTCTTAAAAGCCAAGCCCTCTGCCTCCTCCTATCTTTCTCTGTCACACTCTGTCTCCTTTCGAGCTTCCCAAAGTCTCTTCCTCTATTGCTTTGTTCCCCTATTCTATCTGCCTGTCTGTTGATTTCCTGCCTGTCTCTCTTCTGAGTTGTTTTTCTTTCGCATAATCCTCGCAGCTCTTTCCATCTCTCACTGTGATTGAGCAAAAGGCTTTCTGTTTTACTAAAAACAGCCAAAGATTGCCATATTATGTATTAGGGAAACAACCTTTACAACGCAACTTTTACAACGCAGTACCATTACAACGAAACTTTTACAACGCAAAAACTATTACAACGCATGTATTTACAACGCATGTTTTTACAACGCAGGTACCTTTACAACGCATACCATTACAACGTAAGTATTGGTAAGTATATAATTATATTTAAAATGTTATATGTTTGGGTTTTGTTAAGGGGTATTTTTAGGGTTCAGGGTCAGTTTTCAGTTTTTGGGTAAAGGGGTATTTTTAGGGTTCAGGTTCAGTTTTCAGTTTTTGGGTAAAGGGGTATTTTTAGGGTTCAGGGTCAGTTTTCAGTTTTTGGGAAAAGGGGTATTTTTAGGGTTCAGGGTCAGTTTTCAGTTTTTGGGTAAAGGGGTATTTTTAGGGTTCAGGATCAGTTTTCAGTTTTTGGGTAAAGGGGTATTTTTAGGGTTCAGGGTCAGTTTTCAGTTTTTGGGTAAAGGGGTATTTTTAGGGTTCAGGATCAGTTTTCAGTTTTTGGGTAAAGGGGTATTTTTAGGGTTCAGGGTCAGTTTTCAGTTTTTGGGTAAAGGGGTATTTTTAGGGTTCAGGGTCAGTTTTCAGTTTTTGGGTAAAGGGGTATTTTTAGGGTTCAGGATCAGTTTTCAGTTTTTGGGTAAAGGGGTATTTTTAGGGTTCAGGGTCAATTTTCAGTTTTTGGGTAAAGGGGTATTTTTAGGGTTCAGAGTTAGTTTTGGGTTTTTGGGTAAAGGGGTATTTTTAGGGTTTAGGGTCAATTTTGGGTTTTTGGGTAAAGGGGTATTTTTAGGGTTCAGGGTCAGTTTTGGGTTTTTGGGTAAAGGGGTATTTTTAGGGTTCAGGGTCAGTTTTGGGTTTTTGGGGTAAAGGTGTACAGGATAAATTAAATTAAATAAAATAATTAAATTAAATTAAATAAAAAAAATAATTAAATTAAATTAAATTAAATAATTAAATTACATTAAAATTAATTAAATTAAATTAAATTAAATTAAATAATTAAATTAAATTAGAATTAATTAAATTAAATTGATTAAAATAAATTAAATTAAATTAATTAATTTAATTACATTACATTAAATTACATAAAATTAATTAAATTAAATTAAAATAAATTAATTATATTAAATTACATTAAATTAAATTAATTAAATTAAATTATTTAAATTAAATAAATTAATTAAATTTCATTAAATTAAATTAATTTTAATTAATTTATATTTCAAAAAATATTATATACTTACTAATACTTACGTTGTAATGGTATGCGTTGTAAAGGTATCTGCGTTGTAAATACATGCGTTGTAATGGTACTTCGTTGTAATGGATCCTGCGTTGTAAAAAATGCGTTGTAAAGGTAGTCGTTGTAAAAGTATGCGTTGTAACGTCATACATCCTATGTATTATGAACACAGTTCCCAAATGTGTTTCAACCTGTTGGCCTTTGACCACCGTGCAACTCCCAACTGAAATTTGGTACCCATCCACTCTTTGAAGCATCTTCTCAGTTTCAGGAGGAAATGCCATGAATTCCTGAAAAAGTTTTTCTTCAATCAAGATTGGTAAAGCACGACTGCTTCACCTGTGAGGGTCTCGAGGCACTGTGGAATCATGCTGCTGGATCATGCTGCCTGTACCTATTGTTTGAACATTCAGGTCTTGAGGTCCTTCCTGAACTGCTGAAGCGATGGTGATGCTCTGAGGTGCAGGAGGAGGGAGTTTCAGGTCTTAGTTGTCAGATGGGAGAAGCAGCGGCCCCCGTTGTTCGCTTGGCAGATGTATGAGCTTCACTGTTGAGGAGTAACCCTGGGCACGAACTCCGCTCCGCTGGCAGAGTTTGCGGAATTTTGCATACTCCGTGTTCCGTGGAGAACGTGAAGTTCCTGAAAAACGTACTACTCCGCAGCAGAGTGGAGTTCAGCCCTAGACCCACCCGCCTCCCACCGCCGCAATAAATACTGAAAATAAAATCTACAATTAAAGTAACATACTAGTGTACTTACCTTATCCCGGTGCCCCGGGCTGCCCTCCTCCTCCTTGCTGTAATCCCCTACGTCAGACGTACGTCATGGTAGGACTGCCCATGCGCATGCAAGCACAGGAGGAGAAGGGCAGCCCGGGACGCTCTGATAAGGTAAGTGTGCTTTTATGTTACTTTAATTGCACATTTTATTAAAAAAATATTTATTGCAGCGGGTGGGAGGCGCAGAGCGGACCTTCACAGAGTTTTTAGTCATCTCCGTAGAGCTCCGCATAGAGCAACTCCGCCTGCTCCGCCCAAGGTTATTGGGGAGCTGTGCAGTTAGATCAGAATGCTGTTTGTATGTATGGCTTCTTTAGGAAGCCAATAGATTATAACAGGAGTATGACCCATAAACCACGTCGGGAACAGGGTAGAAAGATGCAGCAAGAAAACAATGTCCCAACTGGTATTATTCCTTAGACAGTTAAACATGTATGCTGCAAGCATTACAGGTACAGAAAAAAGGAGACTTTGGATCAATTTAAGGTCTGTTATTCATCATAAACTTTTTATGGGAAAAACAAGGAAGAAAAATTACAGTTATAGCAGCACTGTAGAAGACAAATCAATAACAACCCGATTGCACTTGGTGCTGCGTAATGTGCAAGTGACATAAATGGCGACGCGAGTGACAAAGTGGACAGCGTGAACGGCGCAGGGTGAACTATAGTGTTAATTATTTACAGTGAGTAGGAACATGTGGCTCAAAGCTAGTTTCGTAACAATGTTAGATGAATCGGATGGTTGGTAATTTTTTAATGAGCCATTGTGGGGTATGCTCCAAGTTTTGCGATGTGTTGTCGACGACGTTTCGATCCTCGTCAGTTGGAATCGTCTTCAGGACAGGGTTGTGAGGTATTTGAAGGTGCTGCGGGAGGGAAAGGAGAGGTCAGGGAGGTAGACGGAGGATGAGGTACAGGGCGTAACAGAAACGGTGATACTGGGCTTGGAATATAAGGTAGGTAGCCTAGGAGGCGAGCTGATTTATCAGTGTGATCGCAATAAGGATCGTAAGGATGTGTGGTGAGCATGTGGCAAGATGATGAGCGCTCTTGTCCTGCTCTAGTCTGGGTGTTGGGGAGGCGCTAGGACTGCGTAAGAGGAAATGGGCAAATAGGTTGTAGGTAACGTGGCACCACTAAATAGCGGATGAGCGCGTTATTGAGTTACAGGAAGTGGGCAGGGGGCGGGGAGGGCGCGAACACTCGAAACAGCTAGAAAAGCAGTAAGGGGCTGTGGAGCAGTAAGACTCAACTGTAGGTACCCTGGTAGGGAGGGCGCTGTGGTTAGCGTTGAAGGTAGAAGCACACGAGGTCAAAGTAGGTCATACCTGAAGGCATGACAATAGCTCAATTTACTGGCAGCAATCTTTTAAGGTGATGACAGGGGGCGGCTTCAGTTCAATCTGGGGAGAGAGAAAGGGGGTAAGAAAGTGCCACGAACCCCGATGTGTCACAAGGGGTAGTGGCCGGGGGAGGGACAAAGGAAGCTGTGGTGGGCTTGGACTGCACGGGTACTCGTACCTGAGGGGACGGAGGAAGTCCGGATTGGTTGTGGCAATCAAGTCCAGTAGTGGTAGGGGGCGTCTCGTGTACGATCTGGAAAAGGGGAGGGAGGAAAAGGTAAGGAGTAGAGATAGCTAGGGTATCCGGATGGTTATGACAGGTATATTGGTCACATTACTTACAGCACGGCTGCAGCACGACGTGATCGGTGAAAAGAACACCGTGTTAAGACGTGTCGTGTAGAGGCATTGAAAGCGTCCAGGGGTAGAGAGCAGAACCTGTGGGTTTAACAGATGAGTTAGCGGTGATTGGCAGCGAGCGATGGGCCGTAATGAAGGGTGGGTGGGGGCCAGGAACGGGGGCAGATACCTGAATCAATCGTGGCTCGAGGTGCGGAGTAAATCCGGCGGCCGGGCGAATTGTGGGTGGCTAACTGGAAGGTGTCTCGTCAGGATTATGAACCAGGAAATGGCTAGTGACGGGGGTTATGACGTGTCGGGAAGGAGCCAATCACAGCGTGGCAGGGGCGGAACCACGGATCGACTCGGGCTGATTTAAAAGTGCAGTACTTAAATACAGGAGGCCGTGACTTGGTGCAGAGTGAACCATATTGTCAATATATATAAATTAACGATAGGCAGTGGATAAATTAACATCATGGAGCACATATATGTCATTAGCATGGCAAAGGATACTATGTATTAGTGCCCACAAATATTAGTAGAGAAGCATAGTAAAGTTATCACAATCATGCGTTCATATGAAAGCAAACATCACTTTGTACCAACGGGTATCAGAGAGTAACTAAAGTCGAAGTACATAAAGGGGATTGGTGTCAGGTATACAAAGGTCATGTTGTATGTGTTGAAGCAAAGTTATGGAGTTAGATGGACTCGGGCCACATAGCAATGCTTAATTAGATAGGGTACAAGGGCAGCAGAAAGCGCTCAAGAGGCAAGAGTAGGTTCATGGGAGCCTCTTGGGTGTGTGATGAGTTATACTGAAATGGTGCTGTTCCACTCATCAATAGTGTTCAAGCCTTGGTTTACAGAATTACATAATGTCATCCATTTGCATTCTGCCCTGTGCAGGAGGTTTTTAATGTTGCCGCCTCTGGTAGGCAAAGATGGTTTGTCTATGACTTGCCAGCTGATGTCCATATCTTGATGATTTTTCTCGATAAAATGTGTCACCAGAGGGGCTGTGAGCACCTTACAGTTGATCCTACTTTTGTGTTGAATGATGCAGTGCTTTATCATCTGGGTGGTTTGCCCAATGTAAATTAAGTCACATGGGCAGCGAATGGCATTGACCACGTTCTGGGATCTGCAGTTGGTGTGATTCTTTAGTTTGTCGGTTTTGCCACAGTAGTTGAAATCCTTTGTGTTGCTGGTGAGGTCACATACACTGTAGTTCTGGCATCTGTAGTGTCCCACAATGGGTTCCAATCCCCAATACGCTGTAATGGTATGTTTGTCCGAAGATTGTTCGGGCCAGGTGATGGCATGTACTAGATGACTCACTAGATTTTTGCCCCGTTGGTAAGAAAAGAGCGGTGGATCTTGGAATTGTTTGTGTGGACGTAGCATGGGCCAGTTTTTTTTTATGATCTTGGAGATGTTGTTACTGGCTGGACTGAATTTAGATACAAAGGGTATCCTTGCCATGGACTTCTTTGTTTGTGGAGATAGGAGGTGGTCTCTGTGACAATACCAGGCCCTCTTCCGAGCTTTGGTAACCAGGCATCTAGGGTAGGCTCTGTGGATTAATTTGTTGGTCAAGATGACTGCTTCGCGGAAATAATCCTTGCGCCATTTACAGTTACGCCTGATGCGTAAAAATTGTCCGTATGTTAGACCATCCCGCAGTGCACGGGGGTGGAAACTGGAGTATTGCAGTAGAGTGTTCTGTTCTGTTGGTTTGCGGTACAATGAGGTACCCAGTTTGCCATTCTCGGCATAAATGATGACGTCTAAGAATGGTAGATCATTGTTCTTGCATTCGCTTGTGAACTTTAAATGGTCTTGTGAGTGGTTCAGCCAGTCAATAAAGGAGTTCAAAGTTTCATTAGTGCCATTCCAGATGAGAAGAATGTCGTCAATATAACGCCTCCAAAGGCCGATGTTGGAAAAGTATGGATTAGTGGCGGTAAGGATTAGGCTTTTTTCCAAATTGTGTACAAACAGTATTGCAAAGTTTGGGGCAAAGCAAGCGCCCATGGAAACACCCTTAACTTGTAAATGATAAGTGTCTCGGTACAAAAAATAGTTGTTCTGTAAGGCAATTCGCAAAAGGTCCATTATGAATTCTGTAGGGATCTGTGTCGGTTGGGGTCTTGACAGTAAGAGTGTTTTGATGACGTGTAATCCTTCACTGTGGGGAATGTTTGTGTATAGGGATTCAATGTCCATCCCCACCAGCAGTTGTGTGTTGGTATCAAATGGTTTATCTTCAATGGTGTTAATAAGGTCCATGGTTTCACGAATAAAGGTATCTGTGATGGGTACAAATTCCTTAATGATGGCGTCTATATATTTCCCCAATGGGATTGACCCACAGCCAGAAACGATAGTTCGCCCGGGGGGGATTTTTCTTGTCTTTGTGGACCTTTGGGAGGACATAAAGCACCGGTTTGCGTGGATGAGGGTTATTTAAGAAGTGGTATTCTTTCTTGGAAATGATGTTTAAGTCTCTTGCGTGATTAGTTACGTTTTGTATTTTAGATCTGATGTCAATCAAGGGATCCTTGGCAAGTGCACGGTAATGGTGAGGATTGGAAAGTTGACGTTTGATTTCGTGATCATATTTGTTAATTCCCATGACCACTTTTTCACCGCCATTATCAGCAGGCTTGATAATGATTTCTGAGTTGTTCTTCAAGGAAGCCAATGCTTGTTTCTCAACCAAGGGTAGGTTGTAAGAGGAGTGAGAGAACGTGGTCTATACCATTAGCTGCCCATGTGACTTAATTTACATTGGGCAAACCACCCAGATGATAAAGCAACACAAAAGTAGGATCAACTGTAAGGTGCTCACAGCCCCTCTTGTGACACATTTTATCGAGAAAAATCATCAAGATATGGACATCAGCTGACAAGTCATAGAGAAACCATCTTTGCCTACCAGTGGCGGCAACATTAAAAACCTCCTGAACAGGGCAGAATGCAAATGGATGACATTATGTAATTCTGTAAACCAAGGCTTGAACACTATTGATGAGTGGAACAGCACCATTTCAGTATAACTCATCACACACCCAAGAGGCTCCCATGAACCTACTCTTGCCTCTTGAGCGCTTTCTGCTGCCCTTGTACCCTATCTAATTAAACATTGCTATGTGGCCCGAGTCCATCTAACTCCATAACTTTGCTTCAACACATACAACATGACCTTTGTATACCTGACACCAATCCCCTTTATGTACTTCGACTTTAGTTACTCTCTGATACCCGTTGGTACAAAGTGATGTTTGCTTTCATATGAACGCATGATTGTGATAACTTTACTATGCTTCTCTACTAATATTTGTGGGCACTTATACATAGAATCCTGTGCCATGCGAATAATGACATATATGTGCTCCATGATGTTAATTTATCCACTGCCTATCGTTAATTTATATATATTGACAATATGGTTCACTCTGCACCAAGTCACGGCCTCCTGTATTTAAGTACTGCACTTTTAAATCAGCCCAGGTCGATCCGTGGTTCCGCCCCCTGCCATGCTGTGATTGGCTCCTTCCCGACACGTCATAACCCCCGTCACTAGCCATTTCCTGGTTCATAATCCTGACGAGACACCTTCCAGTTAGCCGCCCATAATTCGTCTGGCCGCCGGACTTACTCTGCACCTCGAGCCACGATTGATTCAGGTATGTGCCACCGTCCCTGGCCCCCACCCGCCCTTCATTACAGCCCATCGCCCGCTGCCAATCACCGCTAACTCATCCTTCAAACCCACAGGTTCTGCTCTCTACCCCTGTACGCCTTCAACGCCTCTACACGACACATCTTAACACGGTGCTCTTTTCACCGATCACGTCGTGCTGCAGCCGTGCTGTAAGTAATGTGACCAATATACCTATCATAACCATCCGGATACCCTAGCTATCTCTACTCCTTACCTTTTCCTCCCTCCCCTTTTCCAGATCGTACACGAGACGCCCCCTACCACTACTGGACTTGATTGCCACAACCAATCCGGACTTCCTCCGTCCCCTCAGGTACGAATACCCGTGCAGTCCACGCCCACCACAGCGTCCTGTGTCCCTCCCCCGGCCACTACCCCTTGTGACACATCGGGGTTTGCAGCACTTTCTTACACCCTTCCTCTCTCTCCAGATTGAACTGAAGCCGCCCCCTGTCATCACCTTAAAAGATTGCTGCCAGTAAATTGAGCTATTGTCGTGCCCTCAGGTATGACCTACTTTGAACTTGCGCGCTTCTACCTTCAACGCTAACGCCCTCCCTACCAGGGCACCTACAGTTGAGTCTTACTGCTCCACAGCCCCTTACTGCTTTTCTAGCTGTTTCTAGTGTTCGCGCCCTCCCCGACCCTGCCCACTTCCTGTAACTCAATAACGCGCTCCTCCGCTATTTAGTGGTGCCACGTTACCTACAACCTATGTGCCCGTTTCCTCTTACGCAGTCCTAGCACCTCCCCAACACCCAGACTAGAGCAGGACAAGAGCGCTCATCATCTTGCCACATGCTCACCACACATCCTTACGATCCTTATTGCGATCACACTGATAAATCAGCTTGCCTCCTAGGCTACCTACCTTATATTCCAAGCCCGGTATCACCGTTTCTGTTACGCCCTGGACCTCATCCTCCGTCTACCTCCCTGACCTCTCCTTTCCCTCCCGCAGCACCTTCAAATACCTCACAACCCTGTCCTGAAGACGATCCCAACTGACGAGGATCGAAACGTCGTCGACAACACAGCGCAAAACTTCGCGCATACCCCACAATGGCTCATTAAAAAATTACCAACCGACCATTGTTACGAAACTAGCTTTGAACCACATGTTCCCACTCACTGTAAATAATTAACACTATAGTTCACCCTGCGCCGTTCACACTGCCCACTTTGTCACTTGCTTCGCCAATTATGTCACTTGCACATTACCCAGCACCAAGTGCAATCGGGTTGTTATTGATTTGTCTTCTACAGTGCTGCTATAACTGTAATTTTTCTTCCTTGTTTTTCCCACAAAAAGTATATGATGAATAACAAACCTTAAATTGATCCAAAGTCTCCTTTTTTCTGTACCTGTAATGCTTGCAGCATACATGTTTAACTGTCTAAGGAATGATACCAGTTGGGACATTGTTTTCTTCTTTAGGAAGCCATCACCAACACGGCAAAATCAATTGTCAGTTATTCACTGTTTGACATCAGAGCTTTGAAAAGCAATACATTGGCTGCCTCCCCTGTCGCCTGGTGCATCCAGGGCCGGGCTGCGAACCGAAACCGGCTCTGGCAAACTGCTGAGGGACGGTAGGGAGTGCGGTTGACCTGTTGCAAGGGCCGGTTTCGGCTGATTTTGGTACACAAGTGGCTGACATTGCAGGCCCCTTGTAACAAAAATGGCCCCCCAGGGGCCCAAAACCGGCCCCCACCCTGGCGGCCCACCAGGGATGTGCTTGGTGCCAGCTACGTCAGTCCGGCCTTGGGTACATCCAGTGTGTCTCCATAGACCCACCAAAACTGGTTTTCTATCACCACGTATGTCTACTGCTGTGCTAGCCTTCAATGTGTCTTCACAGACCTGAGAGGAGTGATGATGTAGCATGTCACGAGGTGATACCACCAGAAGCCGGCTTTTTTACCATTTGAGTCTGCAAAAAACTCCAAGGAGCAGTGGATGTTTCCAATACTTGTCAGCGGCTGTGTCGCAGCAAAGCACTTGGAGGTCGGTCTGGATGCCGTAGTCAGTGTTATTTTCCTACAAGGATGCCTGCCCTTATGAGCCTTCCGCTAATGCAAGCCATTCATATAGAGGAATTGACAAGAGCCCCAGGAAAGGAATGGCTGGACCACTGCAAGGTGTATTATAAAGGGCTTCTACTGGACCACTGCAAGGTGTATTATAAAGGGCTTCTAAAAAACAGATTGCAAAGACTACAAAATCAAGCCGCCAATCTCTGCTTCAACTGAAAACATAACCACTAAAAATCAGCACTGAAAACGCTCTTCTTGCGCCCAGGAAAATCCAGAATCAAATTCAAAGTCCTGTACACCATCTCTGGTCTTACTGAAGCAGAGGACTTTCACAGCCTGGCACCCAATAACGTTCTAGCTACAACATTTCAGTCAATGAATCTCCACATATCTAGCACTGAACCTTCAGCAAAAAAAACCTGATCGCACATTTGTGGGCACCCAGGGCATCAAACTGTAGAATGTCATGAACGGCAGCTTTAGAATAGGACTGCAGTCTTCATGGACGTCATTATGGAGCAATCAGGGGACACAACTGTGACCTCTAGCTTGCTCCCTGCTACTCCTGGCACTTCCTTCGCCACCCCTGGCCTCAGAGGAGGCAACGTTGTGTCCCCTTTGAGGCCAGGGGTCACAAAGGAAGTGGCAGGAGTTGCAAGTAGCACGCTAAGGTCACAGCTGGGAGTAGTCAGGGGTCGCAGCTGTGACCTCTAGCTTGCTCCCTGCTACTCCTGGCACTTTCTTTGTGACCCCTGGCCTCAGAGGAGGAACATCGTTGTCCCCTCTGAAGCCAGGGGTCACAAAGGAAGTGGCAGGAGTTGCAGGGAGCAAGCTAGAGGTCACAGCTGGGAGTAGTTAAGGGTTGCAGCTGTGACCTCTAGCTTGCTCCCAGCTACTCCTGGCACTTTGTTTGCGACCCCTGGCCTCAGAGGAGGCAAATTGCTGTCCCCTCTGAGGCCAGTGGTCACAAAGGAAGTGCCAGGAGTAGCAGGAAGCAAGCTAGAGGTTACAGCTGCGACCCCTGACTACTCCCAAATGACGTATACGCCAGTCTTTAGAGTGACATTCATTAGTGATGACTTGCTTCCAAAAGAGCATCATTAGAGGAATAAACAGGGATGCCTCACCTGGCATTCATTTAACGCTACCTCTTATTTATGCCAACTCTTTACTCTCTGTAGTCTAAACAAGGTGATAGAGTTGGTACTTTACAAACCTCCTAAATAAATAGACGATAAATAAATACATTCATTTGGTTAGGTGTTAAAATGTGCAAAACACATGGCGCTCACTGTTGCTATGTTCTTAGCTGAAGGATAATTGATGTTGAAAGCTTAGCTGTTTGGCAATGTCTCAATGGTACACTTGTGTTGAATAGACCTCTTGAGATTTCAAAAAGGCCCTGGCAATAAACTGGTTTTCCACTCGACAGAAATCTCTGGCAAAATTGGACTTGGGCGCCTATTGGTCAAATCCAGAAACAAATTTCCAGAGAAAAAATGAAAAAAGTGTTTTGGGATTCGGTTTCAAAAGAAGTTCTTTCAGCTTCAGTATCCAGCCTGACCAAAGCCTTTCTCAAATCGAGATGCACTCCATCCTTTGCGGCAACTATTGATGAAATAGGGCCACCAATGGCACGGAAACTTTTTCTGCAGTTTCGTTATAACTTACTTGCCACCAAACTGTTCTGCTCAAAATGGTCCAGCAATAACGTTTTGGATGACTTGTGCTCCACTTGCCAAGTTAGCTCTGAATCCATAGTTCATTTACTCTTTTTTTGCCCGACTTATCAGTCGATAAGAAAAAAATGGATTATTCTGTTATGCTTCATGGTGGGCCGAGGGCAATATCTAGAGGTCTTAAGACTCTTGTGTACTGATACCAGACAACTTATTGTATTTTCTCTTTCTAGATTCTGGCATGCTCTTTGGATTAGGCGTAAAAAATTATGTAGCTGAGTCACTGTGTTTGGAAAGCCTTGCCAGATCAGAATGGTATCAAATTTTGTTTTAAAACATTTTGCTATTTTGTACTTGTGGGAACTTCAAGCACCTTATCCTGTGCCATACATTTTGCTGCTTTGCACATATGCACTTTAAAACTGTTCTGGGGGTCCAGTCATTTTGAATTTGTACAAATGTTTTTAGACATTTTTATTCCATACTTATTTTATTTATATATTTCGGTGTATACTTTCTTGGGACTCTTTGCCGTATACGTTTTAGGATCTGTGTGATTGCAATAAAGTTGTAAGTAAGTAAGGAAAATGAATAGAGAATATACAAACTAACTAAACTACTAGACAAGCTCAAGAAATGTAGGAAAGTTGAAAAATGTATCATCTCCTCTGCAAAATCTACCAACTGCCACGAGCTTCTCTCGACTATTCTGGCACATCAAAAACTTTCAGCTTTACATGCAGAACAGACTGTGCCCCCCACAATGGAAGAATATGAAGCATTCCTCACCTACTTCATGGGGAAAATTAGAGAAATAAAAACAACTTTAATATATCTGCACCATTCACTCCTCCCTATTCAAAGTACTCTCATACGTGGAACTTCTCAATCATCACCACACAATAATTAGCTCTGAGCATAAAAGATGTAAGACCCACAAATTATTTCCATGACCCCATTCCAACCAAAGTTACACATCTGTCAGGACACATGGGTCCAGATTTACTTATTTTTCAAGCAATGCAGTCACATTAACACACCTCACAGATTAAAAACAGTGAGTAGGTCTCCATGCCAATGAGCCAACTCAAGAAAGGTTACCAAGAATAAAGGCATGAATGGTGCCACTTACACGGTTTTTAGTGACTTTAGGTTAGTAACAACGAGCTTGACGTGGGTTATATTATACTGATAGGAGCACTGTCAAGTGGGGACACAGTTCAAGGTGGCAACACCAGTACTGTTTTTGCTCTGTAGGGACAGTTGAAGCAGGAGTAAGATAGATGGATGAGCCTCCTCATTTATGTCTTGTATGGTGTCTGCGTGTACTTTGGTGCCTCTAGTACGTAAAGTGCAGTTGATGACTGTTAGACCTGACAGCCCTCAGGGTGGTTTTCACCTGTGTGCTGAAATTCATTTTTTGTCGACCTGAGGACTCTGTGCACTTTAGCACTGCTAACCAGTGCTCAAGTGCTTGTGCTCCCTCTACTCAACATGGCAACATTGGCTTACATCCAATTGGCACATTTAATTTACTTATAAGCAACTCATAAAGTGATCCCACATGTACCCAAGCCTGTAAATAAAATGCTACAAGTGAACCCAAAGCAGTTACAGTACCACCCACTTAAGTAGACCTTTAAACACATCTCAGGATTGCCATTGCAAGCTCTATGCAGTTTTAAACTGAAAATTCAATCTGGCAAAATAAACCTATTGCCAGACCCAAACCTCCCTTTTTAATACATATGTCACCCATAGGGTATGCCCTAAACAGCCCATAGGGAAAGGTGCATTGTATGTAAAAAAAACTGGGTATATACCTATAAGTTTTGCATGTCCTGGTAGTGAAAACTCATTTTTCACTATTGTGAGGCCTATCTTTCCCATAAGATAACATTGAGTTACCATATTACATTTAATAAGTGATAGCTTGTGATTGGGAACAAATAGAAATATCATGTTTGGTCTCAAAAGAGTTCAAATCCTCTATAATGGTAAAGCCGGATTTTAAGTCACATTTCTCAAGATACCATGTTTAGAAAGTTGGAACAATCTTATCCTAGCCAATTGGTACCTGTAGCCTGTGTCCTGAATCACATGACTGTGTTTAGTATAGCATTTGTGTATTCCTCCCAGACAGTGAGACAAAGGGGGAGTAGGTGTTGGCAGAATGGGCCAACCTGTCAGTGTGTATGGGACGGAATTGTTCCCTGCCCCACTTACATTTCAAAGGAGCTGTCTCAGCACACTCACAAAAACCTTCACACTCACATTTTGTCACCCTAGACCTCTTTGACGGAGGGCAGGGAGAAAGAAAGGAAATCCCGGAACCATCTCTGGGGGGATAACTCTATAAATTTTGTCCACTTAAAAGATTGCACCAGGTATAAAAATTGGACCCTCAGACCAACTCTTCATTTCGATCCTTGGCCTGCGGAGCACCTCCAGAAGGACTGCTTTCCACTTCGGAGGACTGTCCTGTTGCTTAAGGCCTGCTTTATACTTCAGAGGAGTGCCCTGCTGCTACTAGAGGACTGTCCAGATGCTTGAAGCCTACCTTGAACTGTCAGAGGACTGGCCTGCTGCTTGAGACTTGCCTTGCTGCTTGATCTCAGGACTATCAGAGTGACTCCAAGGGATAGTTTACTAGCCTCCTTTTCTGAGCTACAGGGACACAAAAAACTCCAACAACTTGAACCCTGCACCTCGAACCTGCCTGAAGTGAGTCGTACCCTCCAATTGGTGCCCACCCAGTCTTGGCCTCTCGGTAGTGGAGCTAAAGGTGCCCAAACAGACAAAACCCCAAAACTTGGGACGTAAAACATTTTCAGCCACAAAGTACTCTGAGGTCCAACAAGAGACCAGGCCCCATCTGCTCGCTGATCCACCCAAGGAGCATCGCTGATAGGCCTGACTTCATGGTGGATCCTGCTTTGTTCTTCCCAGCAGCAGCAAATCCTGTTCAGCGACTCCTCGTAGAAGGGGTAGCAACTTAATGGACCCCTCGTCGGCTACAGCCTACAGTTTCATCCTGATGGAGGATTTCAACTTTAAAGAAGTGCGAATGGAGAAATCTTCTCCGTGACTTCATCCAATGGATTCTCGACGAGGACACCGCCTCCTCGGACACCGCCAGCTACCTTGTAACTCTGAACTTTATATTCTCAGACATTTTTCCTCGAACCTTCTTCTAAGTCCAAAGGTAAGCCGGGACTGGGCCCAATCCTCCTCGTGTATCCGAACCGCGCTCGGTCATATCTTTTGACTTTGCAGAGGTCTTGAGCGACTAGATGTCCGTGGTTGTCGCTTTGACCTTTAAGGCGCTAGTTTTTACTAAAATCTTTAAAAATTCATAACTCTAGTTCTACTGATTGGATTTTTGTATTTTGGTGACAAATAATTTATTACATTTTAATCTGTTTTTAAATTGGTGATTGCATTTGTGCCAAGCTACCAGAGGGTTAAGCACAGGAACATGTAGTGACTTTTGTAGTTCACTCTATTAGCAATTGTGGTTTCTGCTTGAAAAGGGTTCTCACCCCACTCATCCAAAAATCCAATTTCTAACATTGGTGCCCAGTGGTGAGATTCAGTACTTGTGTTTTTGAAGTAACATTTAGTGAGTTGTGTAACACTAAAATCCCAAAAAGAATCTGACATCAAATTCAACTTATTTTTAAATTCTCCTTGATAGGCCACTTTTGTTCTTTCTAAATTCATCCCCATTCTAACAAAATGTCTGTGCCTGTAACTCTGCCCTGCAAGCATGGGGTTTGAGCACAACAACCTGGAGAACTACACTGTGGCTGATCTTAAAGGATTCTGCAGGGAGATGGTGCTTCCAACATTCAAGAGCTTCAAGACGCAGGAGCTCCAGAAGGCCCTCAGGGCCTGGGAGGAGGCCAACTAGTTACAAGCCACAGGAGAGGAAGTAGGAGGATATGGAGGAGTAGGAGGAGGAGCTCGAAGGGACATCCCCCTGATCCTGACTGCAGAGGGGAGAAGGGGGACTAAACGAGTGAGGTCAACTGCTAGTGTCAGAGTCAGCAGCATCTCTTCCCACAATCTGTCCCCTGAGGAGCTGGAGAATAGAATAGAAGAAAGAGATTTCAGGATGCCACTGTCCAAGGATGGAGTAGGCATATGCAAAAAGGGCTACAGAGGGGCTGCTGCAAAAAGGGCTGCTTAGGAGGCAACTGCAAGGAGGGCTCTAGATGAGAGGAGAGCAGAAGTGGAGTTTGCCCTGGCCAGGGAAACAGCAAAGACAGAGAGGGCCTTAGCTGAAAGGAAGTTGATCTTGGCTCACAAGTTGGGCCTGAAGTAACTGGGTCTTAAATCTCAGCAAGCAACAGAGTTCGGTAGCAGTATAGTGTCCCCTGGAGAGTTGAGGGTCTGCATACTCCATGACCTGGTTTCTAGCGATATGGTGGGAGATGATATTGATAAATGTTTTTCTGCCTATTAGGTAGCCCTGAAAGTGCACAGGGTTCCAGAGGAGGATTGGGGGATGGCAGAATCATGGAAACACATGTAAACAGTGGTGAGGGATATCTTTTTTACAATAGTGATAGGGGATCAGATGAGTTATGCTCCCATGAAGACCATTTTCGGACCCAGTTTGGACTGACCCTTGAAAAATATTACATGAGGTTTATGGAGAGCTAGAAGTTGCCAAACCAGGCTTGGGTAGATTTCCAGGATTACTCTGGCAGATCACTAAATGGTTCCCTGAGGAGCAGTAACGTAAGTGATTTTAAGAGACTGTATGACCTTATTTTGAGAGAGTATATGCTCAATACTTGCTTTACAGAGTTGCGGCAACACACGATTGACCGCAAGGTAACTGGCTCCAGGGAGCTTGCACAAGAGGCAGACCACTTGGTCAGAACCTGAATATACAAGAAGGCATTAGTGGGGATTCCCAAAAGGGTGGTCAGGGTCCAGCAAACAAGAAGGAGGGGGCAGACTGTTCTACCTTATCCCTCGGCTCTCACATTTGTGTAGCTATGACATTGGCACAGGGGACAGTATGCCTCTGAATAATAATAAAGGGCTAGCATTAAGGATAAAGGCACCCAGATACTTAAATTGAGGGTGATTGAGCACTCCATTAGTCCCTGGTCCAGCCCAATAGTGCTTGCACTGAAAGCCACCCCAGAACTCAGGTTCTGTGTAGATTATAGGGGGTTCAACACTGTTGCCAAACCGATACTCACCCCATCCCCTGAGCTTACGAGATCATAGAAAGGCTTGGAGCTGCCAAAGTTCCTGAGTACTTTTGATTTGACATGGTACTGGCCGAATTCCCCCCTGGCTGAGGGAGCTTAAGAGAGTTTGGCATTCTCTACCCCAGAGGGCTGTTTCCAATTTAGGGTGACGCCCTTTGATTTAAAGAATTCTCCTGCCCCTTACCAGAGGTTGGAAAACAGAGTCCCTGCTGGGATGGAAGCCTTCAGTGAGCAGAAGCACAACTGAGCTCTAGCTAGGGGTGCCTAAAAAAGATGGTAAGTTCTCCTGGGGCCATGGATTCAATGACTCAGGAGATTTGCTGGTTTTGTAATGGTGCTGGACTCCCTGCAGCCCCAATCAACATTTAAAAAAGACTTGTGGTGCCCCTCCCTATTGTAGGGGCACCACCAAACTAAACACAAATACAAAAAATAAAGCTCTTGCAGGGAATTATGGACCGCTCCTTCAAAGGAGTAGTGAAAAATAAATAAGTGGCTCCTACCGCTCATTTATTATTTACTTTAAGAAACAATGGGCCCCAGGGTGCCTTTATGGATTCCCCAGTGCTCACCCAGGGGACACACAAAGCAGTAAGCTGGGGGGAGCCCCAGTGGCCCTGTGGCCTCAACCGGTTCCCAGCCCCATACTGGGCTCTGAAGGTAGCCAGCACTTTCCCTTTGCTCCTGCCTGGCAGGAGCAGCTAGTTTCTAACTGCTCCCGCCGGGCGGGTCAAAGTGGAGTTTCTTGCCTGGGAGAGTGCGGCCAGGATGGCAGAATGGCCAGTCCGGACCTACCGCTGAGTCAGGTTCTATATTAGGGGTGGGATTATCTCGCAAAATCCTGTTCAGCATAATCACACAAAATTACCAAACAAGTTCACGCGATTAAATGGATTTACACGAGAAGGGTGATTCTGCATTAGCACTATTTTCTTAGCACAAAAATGTCCCCTCGAGTGTAAATTGACTCCAAAAGTGTAATTTACACAAGTATTTAATGAATATCCAAAAAGGAGTAAACTTACTCAAAAGTTGATAGGCCAAGGCCCTTTAATTTGGTGGAGACATACAATTAACACTTTTGGAGTAAATTTGCACTTGGATTTTGTGAATAGCCAAAAAGTAGTACACTTACTTAAAAGTGTAAATTACTCAACAGTGTATGTTACCTTTGTGAATCAGGCCCGCGTGTCACAGTTTGGTGCATCGCGCTGTGAGTCTGAGGGCCCACAACATGTACAGCATGAGGACCACAAACAGTGCTTAAAACATGCCTTTTGTTGAGATCTTCAATGTCAGTTGACTTCCACAGGAAACCTGACAGAGCATCAGCCTTGCCAGGCCGATTAGCTGCCCTTCTAAATTCCCGCTATCACTCACATAGATCAGTCAGCCTGAGCTCAACGCTTGAAGGATGATCTCACAGATTGACTGTAGGTGGGTGTCAAGTGCTCAGTGCACACTACCACTACACAGTACTGTCTCAAAAGGCAATTCTAGACAATTCACAAACCAAGGATCCCATCTGAACGTTCTACACCAACATTCCTAAAAATATCCTTATTCACATAAACTCTGTGAGAATTTCACATGGGTTTCAGAAACATGTTTGAAATCATTTTGTGGCTCAGAAGAGCATTTGGAAAGGAGTGTCAGGTTTGGCCCGATTGTTTCTTCGCATCATATTTAATTCATTCTGTTTGCATCGTTTCAAACTTGTTACACCACACAGCCATGCCAAATGCGAGCAAAACCTCTTTTAAAAAAAAATCAAGATAAATTATGAGCTTTAGTTGGCATAAAGAGCAACAATATCATATCATTGATAAAATATAAAATGCATGATATAATGAATAAATAGTTCTGGAAGATTAACACCATGTACAACAATTCCATACAGTTAAAAAGGGAGAAGTGGCAAAGAAGAGAATCAAAAGAAAAGAGAAGGAATGGGGGAGAAACAACCACGGGCCTTATTTAGATTTTGGTGGACCAACTACTCCATCAAAACATGGGTATCCCGTTCACCATATTACAAGTGCAATAGGTTGTAATGCACCTGTAATTTCGCCAACGGGACATACGCCACGTTTGTGTCATAGTATCCCTTCCGCAAGCCTCTAAATAAGGTCCTATGTCACTCAACAAAAGGGATCCTCTAAATAAACAATAAAATAAACAGTAATATAAAATGAGTCATGAAAGCAGCAATATATTATACTAATAATGTTTGCTATAAAATATAATGCGCTATTAAAATAAATACGTACCTGAAGGGGGTGATACACACTAACTGAAAATTCACATATTATGCGCGAAGATTACGACTCTGCACTCCCTATACTTATGCTTGTGGATTTCTCTGCAACTTCACAATCAGGGCAGGGAAATCCAAACACATAGGTATAACAAGTCCCGTAAAACGCTGAACATAGTTTGTCAATACCGAAAAGCAGTACAGTTACACAAAAGTGTACGTTTACCTTTGTGAATCAGGCTTAATGATACTCAGATGCCTCACAACCCAAACCCTATGCCACTGTACAATTCCAAAGGTTGTGGTTACAAAACATCATTGTCAAAATATTGCCTGACATAAATATTGTGTCCTAAATAACAACTACAAAAATATTGCACCATTTGTGTTACCAAAAGGAAATCTACAGCCAATAGGATGGTATTTTTGTATTTAGGATACAATATTTATTAATATCAAATGATGTTTTTGTATATGATATTCTGACACACACATTCCAAGGGTACAACCTACACACATAGGGTTAGGGGAAATGTCCATCTGCATATTTTCCTCCTATTTCTCTCTACGTGTGTATTTTTCTCCATGTGGTGTAGTCCATTATCCAGTAACTTCCAAAATATTTCCATGATCAATGCCCTTTTCTGACTTATTTGCACCGTCCACACCTACCTGTTTTAATGTATACGTTTACATGCAGAGACAGAGTAGGAAAAACTTTTCAAATGTTTATAAGTACCCACAATGTTGCAAGCTGGTGGGTGTTCATCACATTGTGGAATGTGCACCCCCATAACACAATATTTTACTGTCATTTATGATAGTGCATCTCTCACACAGGGCCCCTTCACCCCCTTTTATGACCATGTGCACAGTGCCTAAAAGCAACCAAGATCCACCAAGATCCACTGACTTCTGGCCCCTTCCTGGTGGCCTCTGCACTTGCCTAGAAGTTTATGGGGCATATTCACAAGAAAATGGAGCATGGAGCTGTGCCACATTTGGCAGCACCGCGCTCTGACATTTCCAAAGCGCAGGGATGCGTCGTATTCACAAGTATACGACGCACCCCTGTGTTTTCCCAAGCGATGGCGCAAAAATTAGCTGCCTAGCGCCAACGCAGGTACCCTTTCAGCATAGTGTAACGGTGCCTGCGTTGCAGGGAATGATTGTTTATGTGCAGGAATGGACACCTTCCTACACATAAACTTCTGGAATTTTGTGATCTTACCTCACTACACATGGCTAATGGCAACCCCAGTTGTCACCTAAGTTGTGTTGGGTTATAAGGTGAGTAAGCAATCCCTGCCATGGAAACAGCATGGGGACAGCTAGGGTTTCAGAGACAGTCTACTATCAAAATATATGGAGATAAGAGTTAAGAAATAGGAAAATGTAGCCAAGTCCTCTGTAGTGACATACCAGCGGGAAAAGTATTCACTGTAAGTATTCACCATTTGTCATCGTGGGCACTCTTTCAGTGACTGGTTCAAAGCAGCTTTGGACCCCTGTCAGTCACTAATTGAGGATAGAGAAGAGGATGTCTTTGCTTTTCTCCTCAAACAGCGGTGGGAATTCAAGAGTTGGCGGGAAAACGTCCTTCCCTTTCCCAGGCCCGCAGAAAGGAAAGTGAGGAAAACCATATGTTTTGAAAGCTGTAAGCGAATTACAGATTCCTTCACTCTCTTATTTTTATAAAGTGGAAGCTGATCTGAGAGTTCAACTTGTTCTGTTTACCAAAGGAAATGAGTCATTAATTCGAGTGATGCTAGGCAAGCATGGGCTGAAACTGGAACTGTTTTGGCAATTATCACTTTTAAAGGAAAAGCAGTCAAAGGGTAGACTAGAAATGTGTGTTGCAAAGTATTATGAAATAAATAACCTGGTAGAGCACATTTTGACGTGGATATAATTTTATTTTCTTGTTTGTAATGCAGTTTCTGTCCCGATTCCACTACCACCGAGGAAGAGAGTTTTTTTACCAGCATGTGCAGGCAAATGTTACCATTGGCAGGTGAGAGTAACAATGTATGTGGATAGCTAAGGGGGAACATGTGTAAAACATCCTCCTTCTACACACACATGCATGGAAAACATCCTTTACAACGCAACTTTTACCACGCAGTGCCTTTACAACGCAACTATTACAACGCATAGCGCTGGGGGGCGCTCTAGGATAGGGAATAGATTTAATTTACTATCTAACACCTTCCCTACTATCCACGAGGACTGGAGTTGGAATAGTAAATTAAACTATTCACTATCCAGCACCCCTAAGCACTATGCGTTGTAAAGGCATGTGTTGTAAAAACTGTGTTGTAAAGGCATGCGTGGTAAAAGCATGCATTGTAATATCATACATCCCACATGCACATACCCGAGCACGCACACAGAAGCCCACTGAAGCCTGCATGTGCGTGCACACACACACACACACACACACACCCATGCATGTTGTGCACGCAGATACAAACAAGCACAAGCATGCAGGTGTATGCGCATACATGGATGTCACAGCGCACATGTGTTTTTCCTCATTTTGGACGGAGGCAGCGGATCCTCCTCCACAGTAGTGGAGGAGCGTCGCCCCACTGGCTCAGAGCCAGCAGCTGAAAAATAAAACAATATTTTATCATCGGTTTTCTTTCCAGCTGCTGGCTGAGCCAATGTGTGTAGGGAGGGCCGGCCCGGGCCATGGGAGAGAGGAGGAATGGAGGGGTATGTGCTCTTCTATGTGCACATGCCTGTTTGGACGGCCATCTTAGGCCGGCCAAACAGACATGCATAGTTAGGTTTTTCCAACACAGCTGTCTTGCACAGCCGGGTTGGAGAAACAGCACAGACTCCCTGTGCCTGAGCCAGCGCTAAACCAGCCCGCTCAGGCCAATACCCGTGCAGCGCGAAATTCCACAAGGAGTCTCTGATGCTGTCCCAGTGTCTACTGGGACCAGGAAGCAGAGGAATATCGAGGTGAGAGGCGGACAGCAGCTTCAAGTAAGTCTTGTATTTTTGTATTATTAACCCCCCTATGCTCGCCCTCCCATACTCCCCTTCCACGCTCCCCCCGCTCCCCCTCCACCTGCCCTACCACCTTTTGTTTGTGTCGGCCACCACTGAATGGAGGGTGATATGCACTGTGCATCCAGACTTCTTGCGACTATGCAATCTTTATATATTGGAAACTCCCTTTTCTTGGGAGTATATGAAATAGCATTGCAGTGAGACAAATCGCAATTTTTATTTTATCATTTTTTTATGTACCCTAGGTGCATGTTTGAAGGGAACCGTACACCAGACATCTGATTGGTCCTTAAATTCCAGTCTTTTGCAAGAAATAGTTCTAGGTGAGGCTGACACGTAGGGCAAAGATAATTAGATATGGGTCTTTAGGTTGTGTAGCCATTGTGTGTTTATTCAATGATCCCTCTCACCTGCTCCCTCTGTACTCAGCCTCACTCTAGGATTTTTGACTCTGATGTTGCCCTCCTCCAATGCTCCTCTCCTGTTACTGAGACAGTAGTAATGTCATAATTGGTGGTACGTGTTAAGTTTATGTGAGATGGCTAGAAGTAGATCACTGGGGGCTTTCCAGAATCGATTACTGTAACTCTCTGACTGGTCTTCCCATGACTCGTCTCACCCCTCTTGAATCAGTCTTACACTCATCAGCACACGGTCTATGGGGCCAAGATGATTGACCACATCACACCAATGCTGGTTTTCACTTCACTGGCTGCTCGTAGAAGCCAGAGACATACTGCAAGACATCTTGTGTCACTCATAGGGCTCTACACACATGCACACCACAATACCTAGCTGACAAACTTAAACTGTCTGGGCACTAAACCATCTCGAAACCCTCTGTGCAAACCCCCAAACTTTCAAAGGGAAAGAATTATAGCTCAATCCTTCTCAGGAAGTGCAACCAGAATAAGGAACTCCTTACCTTCAGAAATTTGAACCACCACCTCAAAAGATATCTCTAATTCAGTGTTAAAAGCCCTCCTATTTCAAAGATCCTTTAGCTAACTGCTTCCTTCCAGTTTTATCTCCCCGGATCAATCGCCGCACTTATCGGAGCCTCGTGATCTACAGCCCTTCCTCAAGTCTACTGGAGGTATCACTACCCTCCATGCTGTATGCGATGGCGGATGACACCCCGATATACTAATTCAATGATCGCAGTAGATTCTAATGTTCTAGACTTTTAAATTTACCTCCATCTTCTGCTGATGTAATTTTGCGTCTATGTAATGATCGGATTATGTAAATCTGTACCTTTTGTAAGGGCTCTAGCACCTTTGGGTAATGTTATTGCTATATAAAAATGAACAAGTAAATAAATAAATAGATGGTGTCTATTAAGTTGTACTGATGGTGCATTTGTAGATGGACAAACCGATTATGTTCTCAGTAAGAATGGTTTAACCCTAAACTTGTGGTCAAATTCGTTTAGGGAGTATGAGCCCATGATGAGAATGTTTTTCCAGGCTATTGGGAAAACTCCTCAAATAGTTCACCAAGTGATCTACTGGAGGTGTAAAACAGTCAATCCACTCGAGCCTTACTATTGGTCAAAGAATAGCGTTTTAGTTGCTCTTTTGTTTTAGGATTTTCAGTGCTTTATGTAAGAGAAGCTAGGACAAACTTTCAACATTATTGAAAAATGTTTGCTGCCAAAAGTCTATTAAAAATGTATGTTGGCCTTGAAAAAGAATGCATTGTTATCCCACAGTGATACACCATAAGGGAGCTAGAAGCCAGGGCTCAAGTCCTAAATAAAGAAGTGGGGGGACGCACCAAGTTAGACAGAATGGGTGTGACATCACCGTGTGTGGCATCACAGCAAGTGACATCACAGGAAGTGACATCAACGCATGTGACATCACAGCAAGTGACACAGGAAGTGGAATCACAGCAGGTGACATCACGGCACGTGACATCGCATGTGGCATCACAGGAATTGGCATCAGAACCCATGACCTCACAGGAAGTGACATCAAATCTTAAGATCTCACATACGTTTAGCAGGTCTATCATGAGTACATTGGAGCGCATTACAATATTTAACAAATTAGATTTAGCATTGGGCTTGTGACAAAATTTTGACGCAACCCTGTCGCAAAATCTGAGCCTCAACGTATACATTTGGTTTTTTGTAAACCCTACCTCGAAGAAATTGACAACAAGGAGAAACGTGGCAGTAAATCTGTTCTGCTAAATTGGTTGCAATGTCTGTATTTTAAAATATCTTATGAAGTTAAGGCACCTGCTGCAGAGATGTTTGTGTGCCAGCTAAATCTCAGTGAATAATAATAATGGTAAGATAACTATGGAGGATTACATATTTGCTGGAGAGATCTGTGTTTTGTCTAGTCATAGTTTTGAATCAAAGTAGCATAGAGAGTTAATATGTCTCCTGCAAAGCACATTATGTAACACAGATTTTTATATTATGTAAATGAGTAAGTGGGTTACTGCTTTTAATACAGAGATTCTTTTGTTACTTCCAATTCATAAATTGTAATCCTTCTAATATAACAGAGTGAGGTATGAAGGACATGTGGATGCTACACCTTGTAACCCTCACTGTCTTATGTAACACAGTCTTAAAATGATGTACAAACATATGATTTATTGTCAATGAATAATCTGCACTTGTTATGTTAAGCACTCACACCCACCATTGGGATGAGTAGTGCTAAAACACTATAAAAGACATAAAACAAAATAATGGTATTTAAATTGTTTGTGTAAGTGCTGGGGCAACCAACATTCTTACAGTGTATGAATATTTCCTATATACAGAGACTGAACAAAGACAAAAGTATTTCATTCTTTAGTACCTGTGAAGTGATAAGAGGTGAGCCTTTATTCCCCCTTCATTTCATCTAGGTGGGAGGTTCCTGATAGCTCCCAGCTAGGATGCTCCAAAAAAAGAGGCCCAATGGCCCCTTCTCCAGCTTTTGTTATAGGCGAAGCTGTAATCTGATAGGACAAAAGATGACAACGTGCAGGCCCTGCTGAAAGTGTCCTGGTGTCAGAAAATTACATCGGGATGAATTCTGAATATTTCTGTGAATTCCAGGAAAGTAGGAATGAAAAATTGCACTCTGCTGAAAGTGGCCAGCTTTGCAGCTGGGAAGAGGGCGTCTATTCTCTGAAAATAGTAGGTAGACGCTCCTAACCACGTCTACCCTCCACTCGAGCCCTGCTAGTAGCATAAACAGAAATCAAACCTGAAACTTTATATGTGACAGAATTGTCCAAAATTAGAGATGTTTTAAGGCATGGGCAAAGTGGACAATTGTCCAGGGCCGCCACCGTCTAGGGCCCTCCCTGGGAAAGTAGCCATTCTGCTTATCTAGGTCGCCTCTGGTACTCCCATATCTCAGCCTCTCTTTTCTCTGCCTACGTCTATCACTGAATTTCTCTTGCTTGTGGCATTTTAAGGATTTTTGTGGGCTCGGGAAAGATACATTTCAATTGTTTTTGTGTTATCCTCGTTTCTGAAAGTTTGTTCGTCAACATGCGGGCCTCTAGACGCAGAAAATGGGCAGTAAAATTACAAACGCGGGCTCCAAAATATGTCCTTAAGACGACACTGTCCGATATGCCACTAATCAGTGAAACGTGGTGACACACAACCCTGTACAAGGTGTGTGTACCGGGCATGGGCTGGCCAGAAACTGCATTGTTGACTTAGATGCCAGGTGTCGAATGATTCAAGCCTTAGACGTGTTTAAATGGAAAGTTAAATGTAGATTGTTTTTTCTAAGGATATATGTTGTTGAGATGAACATGTTGTTCATATTACTATTAAACTTGTTATTAATTAGTAATTATCTAGTACTAATAAAATAAAAGATTCTGAAGAAAAGACTACATAAACTCACTCCACTTGCTTGATTCCGGTCCAGGGAAGACATGGCTTGGCAGTACGGGCTGGACTGTTCCCATGAGGCACAGGGTCAGACTGATTTGCATATGGCCATGTCTGAACTGGGGTGGCGGAGTGAGCTAAAGAACGGTGATGGATTAAATCCAGATCAGTTGACTGGTGGTGAGTGTTTGTATTGTCAACGCTCCGTCCATCACCACCTTTGGTTTTTCTTTGTTCGCCCTAAGTTGGCAGGGTATGCTCAGACGTGAGTCCCTTGCTCACTTTGCCACTGGAGTCAAGCAAGCCCGGCTGAAGACGGCTGTAATGCCAGACACCGGTCCTGGGAAGCTTGATTCCGGTCCAGGGAAGACATGGCTTGGCAGTTCGGGCTGGACTGTTCCCATGAGGCACAGGGTCAGACTGATTTGCATATGGCCATGTCTGAACTGGGGTGGCGGAGTGAGCTAAAGAACGGTGATGGATTAAACCCAGATCAGTTGACTGGGGGTGAGTGTTTGTATTGTCAACGCTCCGTCCATCACCACCTTTGGTTTTTCTTTGTTCGCCCTAAGTTGGCAGGGTATGCTCAGACGTGAGTCCCTTGCTCACTTTGCCACTGGAGTCAAGCAAGCCCGGCTGAAGACGGCTGTAATGCCAGAAACCAGTCCCGGGAAGCTTGATTCCGGTCCAGGGAAGACATGGCTTGGCAGTTCGGGCTGGACTGTTCCCATGAGGCACAGGGTCAGACTGATTTGCATATGGCCATGTCTGAACTGGGGTGGCGGAGTGCGCTAAAGAACGGTGATGGATTAAACCCAGATCAGTTGACTGAGGGTGAGTGTTTGTATTGTCAACGCTCCGTCCATCACCTCCTTTGGTTTTTCTTTGTTCGCCCTAAGTTGGCAGGGTATGCTCAGACATGAGTCCCTTGCTCACTTTGCCACTGGAGTCAAGCACGCCCGGCTGAAGACGGCTATAATGCCAGAAACCGGTCCTGGGAAGCTTGATTCCGGTCCAGGGAAGACATGGCTTGGCAGTTCGGGCTGGACTGTTCCCATGAGGAACAGGGTCAGACTGATTTGCATTTGGCCATGTCTGAACTGGGGTGGCGGAGTGAGCTAAAGAACGGTGATGGATTAAACCCAGATCAGTTGACTGGGGGTGAGTGTTTGTATTGTCAACGCTCCGTCCATCACCACCTTTGGTTTTTCTTTGTTCGCCCTAAGTTGGCAGGGTATGCTCAGACGTGAGTCCCTTGCTCACTTTGCCACTGGAGTCAAGCACGCCCGGCTGAAGACGGCTATAATGCCAGAAACCGGTCCTGGGAAGCTTGATTCCGGTCCAGGGAAGACATGACTTGGCAGTTCGGGCTGGACTGTTCCCATGAGGCACAGGGTCAGACTGATTTGCATTTGGCCATGTCTGGACTGGGGTGGCGGAGTGAGCTAAAGAACGGTGATGGATTAAACCCAGATCAGTTGACTGGGGGTGAGTGTTTGTATTGTCAACGCTCCGTCCATCACCACCTTTGGTTTTGCTAGGATGAAATACCCAGAGGCCATGGCATGCTGAATCTCCACAACTTCATTATGGTGAAGGTGGCCGTGTGGTGTGATCTTCTCAATACAGGCTCTGATATTGGAGATTGCCTGAGAACAGGTTTGTCTATCAGTAGAAACCCAAGATTGCATGCGCTTCTTGAGATTGGTGCATTAGTGCACTGATGATGAGTCAATCATAAATGTATGGTTACTTTGCGGTGGCTGAGTACTCCCACATCTCTAGCCTCTGCATGGAATCACTGGGACCCTCGCAAGATTTATGGTGGAGTCCTTGACTGCACCTCCTTGCAGGACGTACAGGGTCAGTTTGATCATGGTCTGCCCGGCCTGTCCTCACCCCATATATGTACAACTGGTAGATCCTGGTAGCATTGATATGCCCTTGGCCAGATCTACCAGCGCATTTAGGGCTCAATTACGAGTCAGGCAGTCCATGGACCGCCAGACTCGTGGGGGCACCCGGTCCCCTGACTGCCCTATTACAATATGGGCAGTCGGACTGCCATTGCCCCGCCACAGCCTCCCGGGAACGCCGTTCCCTGGTGGGGTTGCGGCGGTCAAGAGGCATCAATATGCTTGACCGCTGCAGTCCCGCCAAGCATATAAGGAGTTTCGTCTCCGGCATGGTTTTCATGGCAATTTCTCCTCAATTAAAGCCCTAGCAGAGAGGAAACAAAGGGGGCCTTACAGGGCCACCTAGTGCCTCTGCGCCCTGAGGTACCTGCGGGGGAGCACAACATATGCCCCCCTGTGCGCATGCACCCCAGTTCCTGCACACCATTGACTTTTCAGTCCATTCCATGCAGGAAATGTTTTTAGTGTGTCCATTGCTGTGCCCATTTTCAGAGGCAACACCATGGGAACCCCAACAAAAACCACCTAGATAGGAGGAAACTCCTAATCTGGCAGGCGGCCCGGTACTAACTTTGGCTGTGCGGGGGCGGGGCTGATTCGGCGCCACCCCTCCAAAGTCGGAATTAAGCCCATAAGATTTTCATAAACATCAGCCACATGAAATCACAGGGCAAACAATCAGCTGATCAATTTCTCGATCAGCACATTTTCTATTACTTTGGCAACATTACACCACCCAAACAATACCAAACTGGGTTCCAAGTAAAACACTATGTACCCTGACCATATCGGGCCATTTGTGCCACACAATAATAGTCTATTTTACTCACAGTATTCTTCAATGTTTGTGTGTGCTCTCTTTTTTCCAGTATTAGCCTCTTGAGGCTATCACAGTATGGAGTCTGTCTACAGTATGTGCCTCACTCAAGGTCCCATGATTGATTGTTCAGTTGACTGCCTAGTGTGAGTAATGTTTACCACTTTCCAGCACAGGATGAAGAACTCTGAGCCTGTTTATGTAACCGGCCTCCAGATGTTTGGACCTCCTGCTTCCACTTCAATGCCTTTTCTTTTGAATAAAAGCTGCAAGTCCCTCTTAGTTAAAACAACCTATGTTAAACATTGTGAAGCAAACATAGACAGAGGGAGGGCCTGTTGCCCTCTGCTCATTCACCGTGAGCCTCTTCAGTGCCCCCTGCTGGGCTCTCCGAGTCCAGTGCTGGCAGATGCTCAACATCTGTGGGCTGCTTCTGGACTCAATTGTGACTGAAAGAGTAGAGGAAGCACACGTTTCTAAAAAGATACACACATTCTTGCTTTTGGATTTTTTTGCTAACTCATTTTTATTGATTTTTCTTAAAGTTTCTTAAACGTGTCATAGACATAGAAGTTTGATTATATATTTGATCAAATCAAGAGGCTTTGCTCTCTAATTTCCCCATTCACTTGTTTAGGAGGTAATGACAGAGACAGGGAGGAAGTGGCAGAAAGAACCAGGGATGTGATAAGGGTGAGAAGGACAGATGTGAGGAGGGAAGATCTGAAGGAACAAGCAGCCAAATTGTGGAACTTGTTACCAGCAAAGATAATGTCTACTGAGAACTATATGACCGTCAGAATTCTGATTAAAAGCTGACTCATTCCTACTTCACCATAAGGCTCACCAACAAACAACTTAATGCAGAAGCAAGAACAAGATAGAAAAAGTGGGACCTTGCAGCTTACGTAGCCCAGAAGATGGAACTCCAGTCACAGAAGAACAAATCCATCCCAGAGGAAACCACTGTTGGAAATGGCCCTTTCTGCAGGGTTATCCCCAAACGTTTTGCTTCTTCCTCCCTTATTTTTCCTGACCTGTGGTTGTTGGCAATAGGACTCTGGGCACTTTACCACTGCTGATCAGTGCTAAAGTGCATATGCTCTCTGTATAAATTGTTATTGTAATTGGTTATCCATGATTGGCATATTTGTATCACCTAGAAGTCCCTAGTAAAGTGCACTGAGTGTGCCAGGGCTGGTGATACAAATGCTACTAGTGGGCCTGCAGCACTGATTGTGCCACCCACATGACTAGCCCTAAAATGGTATCTCAGGCCTGCCACCGCAGTGCCTGTGTGCAGTCTGCGAACTGCCATGTCCTCCTGGTCAGTGTCCCCACTGACCAGGCCTAACCCTTCCCTTTCTGTGCACATTAGTCACCCCTATGGAAGACCCAAGGTACCCCCTTGGGCAGGGTGCAATGTTTGTGAAAGGTAGAGCATGTACTAGTGCAGGTGACATGCTCTGGTAGTGATTTACAGCCATTTTCGTTTTTCACTATTGTAAGGCTACCTTGACCATAGGCTATCATGGGGAATGCTGGCTACGGTGGCTATCAGCATATCTTCCCATAGGAGCAAGGTAGGATATAAAAGTCTGGTATCCCTGAACTCAGAATTTAATAACACATCTTTTAGTTAAGGTGGTTTTTAAATCCTGTGTCCCAGGAACAAAATGACCTCACCCCAGCTTCCCTGAACTCTGCTGAGAGAGTTCTGTCCTTCCTAGAGTGCTTGGGCCAGTTGTGGTGCCTCTGGAAGTTGTACCTGTGTTGGGAAGCTGGAAACCAAGCTTTTAAGGAACTTTTTGCAAGTTTATCGCATCCCCGGCAGAGCGAGAAAATTCCCGCCGCTTCGAAGACCGAGATCATCGCAGCGCCTGTCGCCGCTGCCTGAAGACGTCGCATCCTTCGTTTGCGGGAAGATTTCCGTCGCTGCGAATATCGTCGCAGAGCCTGTCGCCGCTGGGTGAGATCACCACATCACGTCGCTGCGAGAGTCGTCGCAGAGCTATCTCCTCAAGGAGCTGCGAGTGCAGCTGAGCCGCGCATCATCGCCCCGGAGATCATCGCAGTCCCTAAAGATCGTCGCATCGTGCCTTTGCGAGCATTTTCCTACAGAACCTCAGCACCGGAATCCATACAAGGTATCGCCTCCCTCCCCATACAGACCGGATTCGTCGCAACACGCCCACTAAGTCCAGCGGGGTTGTCGCATCGCCTCCTCAAGGTCTCAGGAGTGACGCATCGCTTGTTTTTCACCGCACCAGCTTCTGTTTTGGGACTTTTTTCGCATTGAAAGGTACTCTTGGCAAAACGTGACGCAAACTGTGGATTATTTTAACGCTAACCCTAAGAACTCTTTTGTAACCATATTCTGGAACTGTGTATGTTGGATTTTTGTCATTTTGGTCTTGTGTAGTTTAGATTAAATACCTTTATTTTTCTAAACTGTTGTGGAGTCAGTTTGTGGTGGTTTCACTGTGTTACTGTGAGTGTTGGTACAAATACTTTACACATTGCCTTTGATAAGCCTTGACTGCTCGTGCCAAGCTACCAAGGGGGTGAGCAGGGGTTCTCTCAGAGGGTTTCCTCCTTACCCTGACTAGAAGCAAGGGTCCCTATTTGGACAGTGGTACCTTCCTCTGCCAACTAGAGAACCCCAGTTCTAACAACCACCAACACAAACACCCAGAGACTTCCATGGACCCAGTTTCATGGAAAGAGCACACACAGCTCCCACTACAATAATATATCTGTTTGCGTGCATACACTTTGCATGTTTCTGCACATGCCATGTATGTATATTTATTCATTACAGATATAGGTATATCTAGATTTGGAAATACTGTTTGTACATGTATGTGTATATGTATGGGTATGTACATCTATTTGAGTATATTTATATTTAAAAACACTCCCTACAAAACCCATGCTGACTGCCATCCACCCTCTGCATACTGTGTAATGCTTCTGACTCAAAGCTCACTCTTTCTCAAGTCGTTGACCCACATATCATTCTTTCCCTTTAATGACCTGCATTACCTCTATTATTTTTAGCACTATTAATCTATTTCATAAAACTTCAGATAATGAAGATATTTTGAGCACAGACATAACCCAATTAACATATAATGAAGGGAAGAAGCAAAAATAAAACAATAATTTACTACCAAACTATATCAGTTTCTGGAGTCCGGAGTAGCGTGCTATTTGCTGCAAGGCGCTTCAAGTCCTCATAGCGGTAGTATGTTCTAAATAAATGCAATTATCATACAATTCAAATCAGACACTATTTCAAATCTGGCAGGAATTACAAGCTTTTCATGTTGGCCCTTCTTTCATTAGTTGAAGTGAGACCCATTGCACAATATACAAGCCTTTGACTGCCTTGCAGAAGAAGGTAGGGGGTAGGCTATAGTACAGCGCACACTTTCCATCAAACCCCCTTGGGGTATAGTGCCCAATGAGTAACCCATATGGTCATAAAGAAATCTGAGGTTAGCTTGCATAAACTATGGTTGAATAGGGCAGTTAATTTTCTCATAAGTTAATTTGCATCAATGTGACATTTAGTCCATGCCTCAATTTTGTAACAGGTGTGATATTTTGCCTTATGGTACCAGAATATTGTGGCCTAAATACCGCATGACCAATATATTGTGTCCTAAATATCGTTTAGAAAAATATTGCTATTTGTTGTGGTGTAGTGAGTCAGGCCAATTTTACTCTATGTGTGCAGAGAAATACACCTTTGTGACTGGATACTGTTGGCCCGATTCACGAAGGAACTTATGACCTGTAAAGTTGCGAGTGCTGAGTCTCCGCTCTCATGGTGGAATGTCCACACTCAGGTGGAATCTCCGCACCACACTGCTCAGCACGGGGATTCTGTCCCGAGTGCGGAGTCGCCGCTCTCATGGTGGAATGTCCACACTCAGGTGGAATCTCCGCACCACACTGCTCAGCACGGGGAGTCCGTCCCGAGTGCGGAGTCGCCGCTCTCATGGTGGAATGTCCACACTGAGGTGGAATCTCCGCACCACACTGCTCAGCACGGGGATTCCGTCCCGAGTGCGGAGTCGCCACTCTCATGGTGGAATATTCACACTTAGGTGGAATCTCCGCACCGCAGTGCTTAGTGCAGAGATTTCGTCTTGAGTTTGGAGACACCGCATCCATATCTTTATGAGTTGTAATTCCCTTTGTATATCGGGCCCCCTATTTTCCTGGGCGTGTTCGAATTTTTTTTGGGGAGGTTTTATCTTTTCAAACATCTTTATTGTAGTCATAATTAGGGTTCTAGGTTTTCCGTTTTTTACAGATAAATACAGACAGAAATCCATGTGTTTCCTATCTGTATTTATTTTTAAATACAAAAAAAATGCAGAATATTGTACTTCTTTGAGTGACTGCCCTCGCTGTTGTTCATAACTTCCAGGCCAACAACTGAGCAGATAGACAGCATGGGGAGGTAAAAAATAGGATGAAATTTCCTTAAATACTTAGCATATACAATGTTAATATTTACTTGTGGGTATAGTGTTTGGTTGTATATGGCTAATTACTTTGTTATAATATGACAGGCACCAAAGTATGAGTACATGCTTATCAATTAAATAAATGTGGAATAATACCATTTTACGACTATATATATTCTCAAAACACAAAATAAGTATGGAAAAATACCAATAAGATAGCTAAAAAACGTTAGGGCCATATTCTCAAGGAAGTGGCGGAGAGAGGCGTTAGCCTACTTGGCTTAACGCCTCTCTCCGCCACTTCGAAAACGCGAGGCTGCACTCTATACTCAAGGATATGGTGCAGCCTCGCATCTCCCCCTGCGATGATGCTAAGTTTCACATCTTAGTGCCAACGCAGGCACACTTGAACCAGAGTGCAAGGGTGTCTGCAAGCAGGAAGGTTTGTTTACGTACAGGAAAGGGTCACTTCCTGCACATAAAGAAACCTTAAATGCCAGTTTGTAACTTATATGTGTGCTGCTTCATGCAGCACACATGTAAGTTACAAAACAGCATTTTAAAAAAAGGTTTGTTTATGTACAGGAAGGAACACCTTCCTGTACATAAACAAACCATGGCATTTTGCAAAGCCAAAAATGAGGAGAAACAAAGCATTTCTCCTATTTATGCTGCCCTTGTGAATAGGAGGTAGCGTCAAACTCAATGGGAGTTGCGGTGGAACGCCCACCGCCACACCCACTGCACGCCCCTTTCACGCTAAAAACAGCATGAAGGGGGCCCTATTCACAAGGCAGCGTTAAGCCGCGTTAAGCCACTTAACGTGATTTAACGCTGCTTTGTGAATAAACACCGATAGAAATGTTAAAAAATAAATACCATAAAACCGGAAGCCCTAATCATAATGTAAGAACAAGGACAGCACTTGAGACTAAATGGTATGGTAAGATGTTTCCTCAGTCAGAGGTAGAAGCAGAAGAGGTGCTCATCAACTCTCAGTTAGAAGCATCTTGCCATCAAAATGTGGTATAATAGCATCATAAATCAGAAAAAGCTACTCTGGGATCTGCCTTGCCCTACCCTGACTTCGGAATATGTCCTAGGTTTTTATTACATTTGTTAGATGAAGATGATCCTATACCACGTTTGGGTGAGTAAACTATAACAAACTTGGGAGAGTAATCTGTCTCGTGGTAACATACAATTTTAGCTGTCGGACTGAATGTCCATTAATTCAGCTGGGCTAGTGCTGGGCTGAATTAAAAATAGTAATAGTTTAGGTAATGCAAACCGTTAAAATTCTGAATAAGAAATCTGTAAATCGACCCTATTAGAATACAATATAAATAATGTCTAACTGACTGTCTTATTTTTCTGATGTTTTGCTAAATTAATTAAAAACATCACCACGTTTTGCAAATCTTATTATCAGTATCTGCATGAAAATAATTTAAAGCCTATCTGGTTGTGTGACAGTGTATTAGAAACTCTGCGTCTTTCAAAGTTTGTCTGTATATACACAAACCAGATGAATTAAATCTCTAACTTGTATATGTGACTATACTGGCAAGTAACAATCAGACCTGCCCATCTAAACCTACAATTGCTGAACTTTAAGAGTAAAAATCTAAAATGTATAACATTCATACTTATATTCCATTAAAGCTTTCAGACAGCCACCCTGCTGTTCTAGGGCTTCTCCCCTGCTGTTTCCAGGCACCTTACTTCCAGATTTCAGCTTTGTCCTTATTTTCATGTCTAAATATAAAGAGGTTTCTGAAGATGTTTTTTGCAGGACACCCACTTTGATGAGTGTGCACCTGAATATCGAGGACACAATATCCAAAAAATACTGACAGGTAAAAAAAACTCTAGATTGTCTGTACAAAGCTCCATATATATGCTATATATATCTTCAAGGTACGTTGCTATTGTATTAGGTATAGTAAATCTATACTATGTATGCTCTCACCGTTCAATATTTTGTCCTTCGATTGTCTGTTCTTGATATTCTTGTACCTCGATATTCTGGGTGCCAGTATTCAGTAGTACAATTATCAACATTGAGATGGGCACAACATGTACCCACAGGTACGCTTAAGGCTTCCTAAGCCTTTGCTCTCACATCCACCAGAGGGATGATCAGCACATTAAGGGGGTCTATGTGCTTCATAAATTCACCCACTCTCCCTAAGCCACAAAAAGCAGGATATTGGCTTTTTACGCCGGATGAGCCTGGTGAGACAGCTCACACAAGGCAGGCACTGCAAACGTGGGACATAACTGAGAAGATGGGATGAATTATTATTATTATTATTTGGACATTTGTAGAGCGCCTGGTTACGCGCACCGGCGTGTCCCCGCGCTATGGTAAGTGGAAATAGAAGCCCTAACCACCCACAAAACGTCTACCTGCTGTATAAGTGAGTTTTTAGCCTTTTTCTGAACAAGGTCTCGGACGGTTCCAGCCGTAGATCCAGAGGCAAGGCATTCCAATGCTTAGGCGCAAGGTACCTGAAGGACCTCCCTCCCATACGAGCTTTCCTTACTCTTGGAACCTTCAGTAGCCCAGTGCGGGAGGAGCGCAGACTGCGCGTAGGCTCATACCAGGCCACCAGAGTCTGCAGCGGAGCCGGAGCTTTACCGCTCAGAATGCGGTGACAAGTAGAGAGAGCTTTGAACTCTACCCTTTTCGCAACCGGGAGCCAGTGTAATGCCTGAAGCGCTGCTTTAGAGGGAGACCTCTTGGGGAGCCTCAAAACCAGGCGTGCCGCTGCATTTTGCAGCACCTGGAGGCGGTTTATGCCCTTTCCCGTCGCCCCCAGATACAACAAATTGCCGTAATCCAGGCGCGACGTTACAAGGGCATGCACCAGCGTCCTGCGAGCTGCCATGGCTACTGGACATGATAATCACATGTCACATTGCCCTGTTTCCAATCAGCCCAAACACGACAAGCAGCCAACCTTCCACAACAAACTAATCCTAAACAGTATCTCAAAGAAATATGTTTCCTCACTAGGTGGGAGATTCTATCCAATAGCTTATTCCTGTGAGGAAGTAAGGCATGAAGCCAATTGGCAAAAGGTCTCAATGGCAATGCTCAGAGGAACCTCAGAAGATAAGATAGTACTTTTCTTATATATAACTGGTCAGTGTACAGCTAATAAGCTGTTGGACAACCAGACACTACATCCAATTTCAGACTTGCTAAAAGAAAAAGAAAAGGATTACTTTGCTGGTTTTTGTGAAACTTGCATTGGAGTCTATCTTACATCTTTGATTTTGCACATCTTTGATTTTTTTTCAGAGGGACTTCATCGAATATAGTCTGCTAGCTTGCCCCACTGGTTGATTCTGACTTCCAATTCCGAAACTAAGGGTGCGATTTATATCTTGGCAATAATCATATTCCATCGTCATAGCAAAGGAGTATGCTTACCGCCAAGATAATGGTCTGCATATGCAGACCAAAGGTCTAATGATGGCGGAGACTACTCTGTCTGAGCTGTAATTAAACCCCTACGACAGCCCTGTGGAGTGAAGCCCATTGGTGACAGACCTGTAAATGCACCCGCCTGATTTAGATGGGTGGACATACAGGTGAGGTGAGCTTCACTTCCCGTCACCACCCGGAAAACCCTGACGGTAAGGGCAGTGAAAACTGCTAAATGCCCCCTCACCATGGGAGAGAATTCCATTGGAGTGGGGAGCATTGACTTTTTTATTTTCAAATAGAAAATCCCCTTTCAGGATTTTCTTTTTAAAAATGAAGTACAATGAAGCTCCGTTGGCATGGCGTAGTCTTGCATCAAACAGAGAAATGCATTGACAGGTGGTTCCTGGCAAGGATTTATAAATGATCTCCAGCTTGGTGGTCATTTATAAATCTGGACGGTGGTCTCTTCACCAGGGCAATGGAGTATATAGTACATTACTCTGTCACTCTGGAAATAAATAGGGGCCAGATGTAGGTGGCCATTTACCGATCGGTAACGGCCGATTTCGGCCGTTACCGACCGGTAAATGGGTTTTCGGTATGTAGGGGGCCTTATTTTACAGAATCGGTAAATTTACCGATTCTGTAAATTTACCGATTCTGTAAAATACCAAATCGGTAATTGTACCGATTCGGTAAATCCAAATGTAGGTGGGACTCTTCTGAGTCACAAAGGCCTTACAGATTCGGTATTTTACCACCCAATCCAATTGGGTGGTAAAATACCGAATCCAGGTGTGCATGTACATGTGTGCATGCACACCTATGCCATGTGACACACAGACCTTCCCCTAGGGCATGTCTGTGTGCCACATGTCACACGTGCTTGAATTCGGGGTGCTAGAGGGTGTCAAAGTGACACCCCCTGCACCTTGCAACATTCGGTATTTACCGATTCGGTAAATACCGATTCGGTATTTCTCATTGATTCCTATGGGCTTCACAGCCCATAGGAATCAATAGGGAATACCGATTCGGTATTTACCGAATCGGTAAATACCGAATGTTTCCGATTCGGTATTTCCACATAAAAAATTACCTACATCTCACCCATTCATATTTACCGATTCATAAATACCGAATCGGTAAAATTCGGTATTTAAGAATCTGTAAATATGATTTACCTACATCTGGCCCTACGTCCTTAAATCAAAAGGTAAAAAAGAAGAATATAAAAACATTGGCCTTGTTGAACCTCCTGGGTCTATTTGACCCACAATCCACAATGATTGGCTTGAAATAGTGCCTAGGTTCTAGTTACCTGGAAAAAGAACTTTCTATTTGGTGCTTTACTTTTTTTTTAGCACATTTTCTCTTAAATCTTAAACAAATCATATCTCTTATCCCATAGTCGATGTTGGGCATTTTGGTGTTATTTAATTAAAAAACAAATCTCTCTAGTCCTATACATTGGTGTGGACTTTTGTTGTGATGTGTTTTTCACTTTATAACGGTTTTGGTACTTCTAAATGCCTCACACATTTTCTCTACGTTAAGCATTTCTGCTCTGTTAGCTCCTTCGCCGCCGGGCTAATTCCCCCACGGAGCTGGGGGGAGGGAGTGCACGCGCAGCGCCACGGTGCTTGTGACTAGCTCTGCTCGTCACGCTGCACGGTGGTGCTGTGCTCATGACGAGCTGAGCTTGTAATGACCACGCCCGTTTATCGGAACGCTCAGCACAGCGGGGGAATTAGCCCCGCGTGTAAGCGCAGCGCGTGTCATGACGAGCTCAGCTCGTCATGAGCACAGCGCAACTGTGCCTCATGACGAGCTGAGCTCGTCATGAACATGGAAGGAGGGGAAGGAGTTAAATACAGTGGTTGAGCAGTTTTAAATTACTGAACCCTTTGCTTGGACCTAGCAGGTTAGTAGCTTTATTATTTGTGGTGAACTACCACCCACCCCACTTAAGAAATCAATATCTTACATCTATCATACCAAAAACTACACAGAAGAGGTGGACCCGGCTTTGGATAAAAGGAAGATTTCCAAGCAGACAAGTGTTACTGACAAGCCACCAGTTGCCAGCCTAGTGGAAATTCCAGTTCACCTTTTGCATACAGGTACTCCTGGATCTTCTGCTGGCATGGTTACTCTGGAAATGTATTGACCTACTAAGGATTCCTGGTGCACACAGCTGATTATTCATGTACAATGATCTCAATTGATGTTTGTATTAAAGCAGTAGATGCTCTACTGAGTATATTGCATCATAGGCCCATATGCCACCACTGGATCCAATAAAAACAATTTGTAAATGGTTTACTGGGGTTGGTAGCATCACACAAGCTTACTGCTGGCTATTGTCTTGCACGGTGACCCTTCCATAATCATTCGCATGTCAAGAAATATCCTAATTTCTTTATACAACAAATGTATCCTACTGAGGCACAGTCCTGCTGTTCCCAATATTGGAGGGTCACCTGCTTCTCACTGGAACCTTTTTCAAGTTTTCCTCTAATGCTATCTAAACAGTTCAATATGCCATAAAGCACAGAGGTTTGCGCATTCATTTAGTTTATGACTCCATCTTCATTGACAAAGTCTGCGAATAAATTTCTTCGTTAAATGTCAGCTCATTTGTACTGCTTTGAAGTTGTAATCTGCTATTTGTATGTCCTGGTCTGGAACTTACAGTATCATTGCATGTTTACATGGCCTACAGCCAATAAAACTTGTGATTAGTTCTACTGAGGATTTACTGTGGAATCATGAGTGCCCTGGCCAAAGGTTTTTGTAGGTTTCTAAACTCCATGTGCACTAACCAAAAATTATCTTTCTCAAAAATAGATTACAGCTCATGATTTATATCATATTCCAGGGACCATTTATTAACCCCTCCCATGCTCATGACGAGCTGAGCTTGTCATGAGCCACGGCGCTCCGGTGCTCATGACGAGCTCAGCTCGTCATGGCCCGTGGAACGCTCAGGTGCGGGGAGAATTCCCCTCCTGTGCTGAACGTTCCACGGGAGCCAATGCACCTGTGACGAGCTCAGCTCGCCATGAGCACAGGAGCGCCGTGCCTCATGACGAGCATGCGGGCGCTGTGCGCGCCCCCCTGCCCCCCACCACAGCAGGGGTTAAATTGACAGTACTATGTAGCACCCAACTGTTCAACAAGAACTAGAGCCATGTCAGATTTTCAGGACAACCAATGAATCTGATTTATATTCAGAGACATGGCTCTGGTTCTCATAAACCAACATTAATACCTTTCTGCTCATATCATTTCTTGCTCTCTGGAATCACCGAGATATTTAGACTTCACAAAAATGATATTTATATAATATATTGACCTAAAAGGGCTTGCAGCTAGCCCCCTTCACCATTGGTCTGTTGTTGTGTCAATCACATTTGTCTTCCATCCACTACAGCACACAATATGGTTGGTCAGCCCACTTCAGCTATTGGGAATTCTGCTCTGTTACAAGAAGCACATTCACTCCTACACGGGGTGATTATGATGTCAGTGGGTCTAACACCAATGATACGTTGGTGTCGGGCCCACCGACTTCTGCCCCTATGGTACACCCACAGCGTTATGATGTGACGGGCATAGGCATCAGGGGGAAGGACCATCCGTGTTGCTTCGAAGGGATCAAGGCGCCCGTCGGTGCATCACAACCCACCATAATCCACTAATAACGGCGGAGCCAGGCTCAACTCCGCCATCAGGATTTTTATGGGACTTTCCAGCAGACTTTCCATGTTGGAAAGTGTCTTTGGGGGCCCCTAGCAGGGCTCCCTTCCCCCCTGTCCCTCCACTATGGGGCCTGAGGGGCACCTATGGTGCCCCCCAAACATCCCTGCACAGTGTGGCAGGCACAGCACCATGATGTTTGTAAACATACATCCCAAAATGCACACTTGTACTACAGGCCTATTCCGCCTGCCTCACAAGCTTCCATTGTAGAATGCCTAATACTGCGGTTGGAACAGCTGACCTAAGGTCGGGTGGTCCCGACATCATACTAAGCCTCACAGTAATTTCCTTACTGTCAAAGGCTGCTATTGCAATGTGAGCTTTTTGAGACCCAAACATATTTTTGCTTTTAGGCATTTATTTGGCAGTGTCTAATGGCTCACTGAATAATAACATTTTACAAAAAGAATGACTAAATAAAACCAGCACTGGCAAAGGCAAAAAAAAGGCTGCCAACTAGCGCCAGATCTACTGGCTTTGCTACTGCTTGTTTTACTGAGCTTACTCAATGGCACTAAAAATGTGCGCAGTATTGAGATTGCACTGCCAGGAAGCAGGATCTGAAAAATCCATGTTTATAATAACAGATATAACCAGTGGAGAACAAAATAGTATTCATGTTCCGGCCTTGAAAAGATTAAATGCTAACTTGGCGCCACCAAGAGTTTAACCTCTGACCTACAGAGTATATACCAATCTCTACAGCAGACACTCAACTCACTTGCTTGTCAATTCTCAATATCTTCTCAATAGCTTCGTCTGGTGTGACTTAAAATCAATCAATTTACCATCAAGGATTGATATTAAGAGCTCAGGTGTCCTTATAGGTTTCTAGCCCTTCCTGTCACTTTTGGGTACTTGAGTTAGGGAAGTTGTTTGTTTCTTTCTTATAGTCTATCTGCTTCTGGGTGGGACTCCTTTACATGCACTTTCCTGCTCATCTTTCAATTGTGCGTGGCCAGATGTAAACAGGAGGACAGGGTTGCTAGATGCATTAATTTATTAGCATATTATGAGCTAAGAAAATAAGTATAGGCACAGATAAAATTAGCTAAAAATTGATAATTACAGGCAGAAAAGTTTGAAACATAAATACCATAAAACTGGGGCTTTATTTGTAATGTGGGGACTTCTGTGAGTGGTGATTCACTGCAGGTGCAACAAGCTAATGACGGCAAAGTACAGTGCAACTTTACTACAGGTGGCACAATGCAGAGACTGTTTACACAAGGAGCAATGTAGGACAAGTTAAGACCTTTGGGGTGGGGTTCCTGCACCTACAGTGGATGGGAGACTTTGGACCCAATAGTAGTCTTGGCTCAGGAGGTCATGATGTCCCCATTTGAATTAGCTCTGATCTTTCACACTATGCATGTGTGGTGAAGATTGGTTTTCTGGCTCTCCCTTTTTTGCAGTTCTTGACTTTCTGCAGCGTGTGATTTCCAGGCTGTCTGTGACTCCACTGCTGCTACGAATTCTGCCCATGATAGAACACTTATCCCGAGGTTCAAGGATTTTTTGGTGATTACAGTCTTATAAATGATTCAGTGCAATCAAGGCATGAGAATATATAATCTAGAATGCCCCCTCACCCATTTGCATGAAAGCATCCTAATTATAGAAGCTAGAAATAGTTTCTAAGTTCCCAGCGCGAACACAGCAGAACATCCAAGTAGATTTGGAAGTAAAAACCTCCATAATACATGTGACATTGTTTTTCCATATTAAATGTTTTGCATTTTATCACCATGAACATGCAAAAACACGCAAACACTATTAATTGTGTATGATTCACGTTTAGACCATAACAAATGTAGGCCTTCTTTGTAAAATGGCTAACGTTTGGTTGCCATCTTGTTTCCTGAAGCATGTGTATTTTATTTCTAGAAGCTGAAGTCCCAATTAACATATACAATGTGTCTTTGCTTTCTCTCTTCTATGAAATGTTTTTTACGTGATAACTGTAGGATGTCTTAATTGACTGCAACTGCACACCTGCTAGGTACAGGGTGGCCCAATGTATTTTGTTTTGTTGCTGATAATTATTAGCTTAGATAAGCTGCTTACATTTTTTTATGGAAACCATATGTAAGTAGCAAATGTTTAAGCTTCTGACGAGAAATTTTGAGTGCAGAATGCTTCTGAGCACAGTGGGAGATTTAGAGTACTCTCCTTTTGGGAGAACTGAATTACTTAACTGTTCCTTTTAAGGTGACTTTATGATAATTCGTCCTCTTGCTTATATGACTGATTGATTTGAACTTCATATTGACTAATGCATTCATTTATTGATTTACAAGAACTTGATGATTTACCTACCGTAACCTTTTAACTTTTAATAAACTTTTGTGGTTGGGAAACTTAACCACTCCCTATCTTTCTTGTAGAGCATATTGTGCTTCACATTATTTAAATGTTGTGAATTGTTGTCGAGCATCATTTGCGAACTTTGAGTCAAAATTATGCACAAAGAAAGGCGCTAACACGTTTTAGTGATAGGGACAATAAATCATTTAAAATGCATTTTCCCAGCTTTTTGAAAACAAATACCTACACATCACACTTCCTCTGGACAAAGATCAGATTAGCCTTGTGTAACATGAAGAAGCACGAGATGTTCCGAAACATGTTTAATGGGGTGTTAATATATTGAGCAGTGGCAAAAACATGTGAAAATAAAACGTCAAAAAAATTTAAGAAAATCCAGTTAGCTGCAAGGCTCTTTATTCCGTCCGTGTACCATTTATGCACATTAAGGGGGTCATTACAATAGCGGGTGGATCGCCACCGCCTGTATGGCAGTGGCAATCCACCCGCTAAACTCCTCCGCCCGCATGACTTTATCCCCCCGCCACATTACGATGGCCAGGGGGACCCCGGCAGATGGGAAGACCATCTGCCGGTTTTCCACCAGTAGGCAATCTGCCCGATTGCCTAACTGGCGGAAAAGCCCAGGAATATGCTGGCGGTGCCTGAATCCATATTATCATCGTGGCAGTGAACTGCCTTTCCATGGCGGAGACTCCGCTATGGGAAGGCAGGCGATTCTGGCTATGGCGGCATGTTGCGGGCACCCAGGGTGTTCGGGGGTGGGGGGTGCACTCGGTGGGTACCTATGGTACCTCCCTGCATTGTCATGGACATTGGTGGCAGGCACCTCGCGGTGCCTGTCACCTTGTGCATGATAATGCACACAGTGCATTCCCAGCATTGTGGCGGGCGCCCGCCACAATGCTGGGAATGGAGGATGCCACCGCCGCGGTGGCATCCTAATTGTTGGTGCGGGACCGCCGCACTACTGGCGGCCGGTCCCAGCACCGCTAGGGTGGCGGGCGGACTTTTCTAATCTGCCTCAAAGTGTTGGGAAAAAAACAGGTTTGAGGATGAGTTCGGACTAGAAACTCGTTGAAAAAGACAATAACAGTCTGGTGCTGTATCAAGGACCATTTATTCCTCGGTGGCTGTAAAGACATTCATGCTCCCAAGAGAAAGAAACATTTGCTGTGTAAAACAAAAGATCCCACATATAATAGTGGCTAACTGATAATTGTGCCACCAGGAAAAAAAATGCATTCTAGAATCTGGAGAAACAATAGGAATTTATTTTCTCCATTTTTAGCGTTTGAAGCTTTATATTGCACAAACTACGCTCAGGGGACATCAGCGCTATTTACAATATGTGGATAGTTCCACTTTTAGCAGAATATCTCCACACGTTTCAACACAGAGTCAAAAAATTGAGGATAAATGTATATACAAACACAAGTTATTTGCTGTTAATTAACTACAAGCAGTTGAAATAAAATGCAATGACAAGTTTAATAAAAACAGAAGGAAAAGAGAGGGCGAGGGATATCACCTGAAAACAATACATATACACATAAAAGAGTATAACATATATGCAATGTATACAGATAATAATGCAGATTACAAGTTTCTGATAGATATATGTTTCTGATAGCTAAACCGTGTGCCAGTGCCCACTACCTGAAAGCACCTGTACAAATTAAGCACTGAATTTGGGGTGACTCAATAATGTATTTACTGTGTAAATAGTGTTTCGCCTCAAGTGATTGTATACTATAATGGTGCACAAAGTAGTGAAAGTGACTTCGAAATCTAGCCTAATTCCCAACGGGGAACAATTTACATGCAGAAAAACAGCCGCAAGCATGAAACTACCCATAATGAAGGTCAGGGATCACACCGATAAAGTTCTTGAGCAACATGCAAACACCCTATAGGAATTCCACTTTTCGGAGAGCTAAGGAGGGCTTCGGGGCACTAGATTGGGTTGGGTTCTCCTCTGTTTCTGCTGTATGATATATATAATTAGATAGTTAATTTGGGGCCAAATAAGTCAATTTGTCTTTGGACCACAAAAGGTGCTTCTGCCTGATTCTGCACTTTATAGGCTAATAGGTGCTAGAGAGGGGGCCACCTCTGTTTGTTCTGCATCTTCTGTAATAACCATTTGACAGACGCAAAGTTAGTATATGCACAATTGCCATTTGCTCCAGACGTCGCCGGGGTAAACGAGAAAATCCACTTACTGTTGTGGATGCCCCTAATTATTGAAGCAAATGAACAGGTATAAAGCCCCTTCCGGCCAGGGGGAATGTGTGACACCTCAGAGGTATGGCGTATACAGAATGTCCCCAAGAGTTCTGTTTGGAAGGGGGCAAAGGGGGCCCCAGTGACACTCAGGGGGTTCCCCTTTGGAAGGGTGCAGCACAGATGCAGTATCTGTGATGAGTACCCTGACTGCTGTCCCCTGAGATGCAGTCTGAAACTGCACCCACCATGCCTGGGACCCTCAAGGCTGCACTCAAAGACGGGTAGGCACCTGCATGCAAGCAGGACTCACTGGGTAAAGAGCTGCCGCATATTTTTGAGCTGAGCCGTGCACAGCACATTTGAGAGCTATTGCAGTTAGTGCATGGGCTGGTTGAAGATCATTTTTTTCTTTTTAGTTTTGATGTATAGTATGGTGCATGGCACTTGCACCATTCATGTCAAACATATTGTATTCTGTGGTTAAGCGTCCTTCACTCATTGGCTTTTTTGTGTCCGAAACCGTCGCTCATTGGCTTTAGGCATTGGCACCCACATCTTGGATCATCCGCCAGGAGTATTTTAGTTTCACCTTCTTTCTATTGGCTGTTTCAGGATATCCTTCTGTGTCCACTGGAGTGCAGGATGAACTATTTTACACCTGAATAGTCCTCCCTGTCATCACAAGTGTAATATTTAATCCCATCCTTGCATTATATAGTCAAAGCAATCCTTGTTATTTTGCGCTCTAGCAGGCAATTATGTTGCTTCTGTCAGCACTGGATTGTAAACATCAAACTTGTGGGCTTTGCCAGTGCCTGTTTGTTAACTGGATGCAAGCCTCCAGACTACAGGTGGCACACCCGAACACAATAAACTAAGGTGTTAACTGATGCCATAACGCCTCTTGCAAAATACAGCATTTGCCCCGGAATGCAGATGCCCTTTTAAAAAATATTAATGAATAATGACATCTGGTCAGTTTCCCAAATTTGCAACCTGATGTTTTCAAATAGAAGTGTTCATGTACTTTCTTAAACATATATGTATTTATAAAGAACATATGTCAACACAGGCATAAATAACTTACCAGACTCTGACATGGTTTCATTGAACACCATTCTGTGAATGAAAAATGTGTATCCGCATAGTGGCATGGGCATGGTTTCCCGTGCATTCCTTGTGCCTTACAATGGCCCCATTTAAGACACGGGGTGCATAAAAGCACAGGATAGCTCTAGCCAAAAGAAGTGCTGATGGCCTAAACTTGAAACCAACTGAAGAGTCAAACATCAGTGGATCAGACAAAAGAAAAACAAACATATCAGGCTAAGCCGCAGGACTCCCTCGGGCTAGATGGACCCCCCGTGGGCGTGGTGCCTGCCACGTCTTTCTTCTGCCAGATGTGGTTTGTGGCACCAGCATCAGGCATGGCAGGGACCCTTAAGAGGGAAAGCATTATGCTCTTTGTCGGTGCACTCAGAGGAAGCAAAGTCTTCAAGGATTATTTGATGTTGTGCTCTTGTTTTCTTCAGTCTAAGAGGCCAGGATGAAAAGGAAGTTGAGATTTAGGGGCACATTTATCAAACTTTCACGCGGCACAACAAGCCACCTTGCTGCGCTCCGCTGCAGGAAAGGGAAAGAATGTCCTGTATTTAACATTATACGGCGCATTCCTTTCCTTGCGCTGGCGTACTTTAGGCTGTCTAGCGACCTTGTGACATGGTGAGATGGGGCCTGTATTTGGGCAGGATTATTTTTGTGCAGGAAAGGGCACCTTCCTGCACAGAAAGCCGCACATCTAGGGGCATATTATCAAGACAGGCAATAAAATTATCGCAGCTTTAGCGACAGAAAACTGCCGCTAAAACGGCGATAATGGACTTGATATTATGCTCTATGGAATTCCAATTGAAGCCCATGTTAGATGTCCTTCACATTTATTTATTTATTTATTTAGAGGTTTTATATAGCGCTGGCTGGACCCAGGGGCATCAGAGCGCTTTACATTTTTGAGACAAGAAGGTCAGTAAGACATGGGTCATACATAGCATAAATGAGTATAAACAACATATAAGTCTCCGCCAGACATATTTCAAAATGATAAATATGGGAAATAAGAACACCGAAAAGTGGGAGATGTGATAATCAAAAATAACCAGGCATACATTGAAAATTGCAGAGGAGGATAGGGAGGTTGGTGGTCAGAATTGGGTTTGTAAGGACGAGAGCAGGAGGGGCAGAAATGAGGGCAGACGGAGGACAAGGGAAGGTGGGGTGCAGGGAGGAGTGAAGGTGGTAAACAGGGAGGTGGAAGTGACGAGGAGGAAGGGCAAAGTAAGGCTGAAAAGAAGGGAGGCAGATGTATCTGAGGTCGGACAGAAGTGGCCAGTGGAAGATAGCAGATATGGATTATGGTCCCCAATATTTATTGAGGAGATGTAGTTTGAGTTCTTTTTTGAAGCAAGGGTAGGAAGGGTTGCAACGAAGGTCAGTTGGAAGGGCATTCCAAATGCATGGAGCGTTGCCGGAAAAGGACCGAGACTGGGTGGTTTTCTTTTTTTGAAGGGGGGGGATAAGAAGGAAGGTGTTTGTGCTTCTCAAGGAACGGGAGCAACCGTCTTTTGTGAGTTTGTTAGCGAGGTAGGTCGGTGTATTCTGATGGAGAATTTTGTGTGTAATGCAGGCTGTTTTGTACGTGGATCTACCTTCAATGGGGAGCCATTTAAGGATTTTAAGGGTAGGGGAGATGTGGTCGAATCGCTTGCAGTCAGAGGTAAGCCTAGCTGCAAGGTACAGCACAGATTTAAGCGGTGCGAGGTGGATCTTGGGAATTCCGGTGAGAATGGCATTGCCATAGTCGATGCGAGAAAGAACAAGGGATTGGACTGCTAGTTTGAAATCATCGATAGGGATGAAGGGCTTGATTTTCTTAAGGTGGCGGAGAGTGAAGAGGGCTCCTTTGGCAGAATTATTGATGTGTGTCTTGAGGGTTAGGAGGTCGTCAAGTGAGATACCTAGTGATTTGACTGAGGAGGACAAAGATAAGGAGCAGTTAAGGGCGTTAAGGTCAGAGATCCAATTCTGAATAGGGAGCTGGTTGTTTTTAGGGGAAAAAAGAATTATTTCAGTTTTTTTAGGGTTGAGTTTGAGGTGGTTAGTGTGGAACCAGGCTTCAATCTTGATGAGAGTGTTGTTGAGGTGAAGGATGTCAGCATGAGTTTTAATCTTATAATACAGTTGGGTGTCATCGGCATAGAGATGGTAGTTGATCCCGGCTTGTTTAAGAATGAGTGTGAGGGGTTCCATGAAAAGGTTAAAGAGAGAGGGAGAGAGGATGGATCCTTGCGGAACTCCTAAGGAGATGGAGGTAGGGTTAGATAGGCAATTTTGGATTTTTATTTGTTGAGAACGGTGTTGTAGGTATGAGACGAACCATTTGTGTGTCATACCATTTAGGCCGAATCGATCTCTAAGAACATTGAGTAGAGTAGAGTGGTTAACAGTATCAAACGCTGCAGAGAGATCAAGGAGGATCAGAAGGCTAGATTCACCATTGTCGAGTGAGTGGTGGATGTCATCAACAATGTTTAGCATGGCGGTTTCAGTGCTGCATCCTTAAGCCAGATTGGAAGGGGTCTAGTAAGTTAAAGTGTTCAATGTGTCTCTCTAGTTGGAGAAGAACACATTTTTCCAGGGCTTTAGAAAGAAGGGGAAGGTTGGAGATGGGACGAAGGTTATTGAGGTCGTTTGGGTCTGCCAAAGGATTTTTGATAATGGGGGTGATTTGGCCTAGTTGCAATGAGTTGCGGACACAACCGGTGGCAAGGGAGCTGTTGATAATAAAGGTCCAGGTAGGGGTGATGATATGTTTGAGGTTGAGGTTCACATCTAACATGGGCTTCAATTGGAATTCCATAGAGCATATTATCAAGCCCATTATCGCCGTATTAGCGGCAGTTTTCTGCTGCTAAAGCGGCGATAATTTTATCACCTGTCTTGATAATATGCCCCTTAGAGAGGAAACAGCAAGGAGAAATAAAGATATTTCTTTTCATTGCGACTCTATTGGGGAGGCGTAGCCTCAGCGCCAGCTCTTCCATTATGGCGGAGGAGCATCACCCCGCCTGCTGCGAGTGCAGCAAGCACACACATCAATAAAATGGTAATAAATACCATTTTATTACTGTGTCCAAGGGGGCGGGAACGAGCAGTGCAATTGTGCTAGTAATTCAGCCCCCGGCCAGAGTGCAGGTCAGTTTGGCCGGCAGTTTACAGCCAACCAATCTTACCTGCGCACTTCAGAGCCTGCAATTCCAAGGCTGAGAAACAGCCAAGGGATTACAGCCACAGGCCTTCGGCCTCAAAATGAGTGCTGCGCTGCCTGCACAGCTCCAGGAATGGCTGGTTTCACGTTGCACCAGGGCGGAAGTCCTTCCCTTTCTGCTCGAGCCAGCCGATGACAGCGCAGTCAGAGCCTGCGGCGACGAGGACACAAAAAAGAGCATCGGGCGGCAGTAAGGTCTTTGTATTTTTTTTTATGTGTATTGTCTGTTTTCCTCCCTGCTTCCCCGTCGCCATCCTTGCGTATCTTGATATATCTTACTCTAGTGTTGCATCATCCTAGCGCCCTCTTGCATGGCACAAGGGCAACTCAACACATTGATTAATATGCCCCTTAGTTTATTTCATGACTGCATAAGTACCAGGTAGATACAACTGGTTACATGCCTCATTTAGTGGTAGTTAACACAACTATGTTGCTGCCGTGTAACCCCTGTGATTTGATTGACCAGATCGCTGATGGACTATAATGTTGATCCATTAAAAAGTATAATATTGCCCTTAAGCAACGGCCTCAAGACAATTGATTTGCCTTTTGGTTCATGAATGTCATCTTCATCATTTAGGCAGGATGTCAGCTTATGAATGTTCCTAAATTCATATTTACAAACTATCCTTTCCAACGACTATCACTCAATGCAGTGATGAAAAATGTGCTAAACCGAAACGGGTTTTTATTTATTTATTTTAATTTTAAAATCTTTCATATTTTTATGCAACATTTGTAGTGTAAATTACATAGCCAATATTTTGAGGGCTCGGCACCTGCTTTGGCTCTTCTTGGCATCAAGCCAGACCCCTGGCTCGGCGGTGGCTCGGCTCTCCTTATTTGCTGTCATGTCCACTTGCATCACTATCTTAACTACATCCTCAACCTTGATCAGGTTCTCTGTGTGCCGGCGGAAGCCAAGGGGAGCATCCAGCTATTTTGGGCAATTCAGTCTCCTGGACCAATAATCAGGCAACTTCCTCACGGGCACTGATATTTACAGGGCATCTCTAACCAATAAAGATCATGATGTCTGCTTAACAAAATATATTAACAAAGGTTGGATTGTTTGTCCTGATATAGGGCAAGCACATTACAGGCATTGACCTCCAAGTGTACATTCATTGCTTGAATAAATTCTGAAAATACTACTGGAAAGTTATTGTTTAGCCAATTAAAAATATAAATGTGGATAAGTACCTGTACAATGCAAAAAAACTAATATGGACAAATGCATGGAGAATTGTCAAAAACGTAATAACATAAAACCTTGAGAGACTTATTTGCCGACCATGGTCGCTCACGGATGTATGTCATTACCACGCATGCTTTTACAACGCATGCCTTTACCACGCAACTTTCACAACGCAAGTCGTTACAACGACTTGCGTTGGGGGGTGCTGGATAGTGAATAGTTTCATTTACTATTCCAACTCCAGTCCCCGTGGATAGTAGGCAAGGTTTTGGATAGTAAATTAACTATTCCCTATCCTAGAGCGCCCCCAGCGCAAGTCGTTGTAACAACTTGCGTTGTAAAAGTTGCGTGGTAAAGGTACTGCGTTGTAAAAGTTGCGTTGTAAACGCTGTTCCCCGTCGCTCACATCTGTGTCTCCAACTAGAGAGAACAAAAAACTTGCCCAACTCACCACAGCACTCGAAGATGTGAGTAAACAAATTAGATGTTAATGATAAATGGAAATCTTCCAATTATCTCCCCTGGTGAAGTTCTCAAAAATCCAATATCTTAAAAACAAAGATGTATTTAAAAAGGGGCAAAAGTGCACGCTCTAATTTTCCACTATGAGCTGTCCCTGTGCCAAAGACCACAGAGTTAACCAGCCGTTCCCACCACAGTCCAGAGGCAGATATTGCGCGCCAAGTTTCTGCAATCTGGAAGTGATTTGAGACATGTTCTGGCGCACAGAGACAAAAATGGGTCCTGCTGATCCAAAAGCAGAGCAAAACTGGACTGGGTGATTTTTCAAAACTCTGAAAACGACTGAATTTTTTCCCGTTTTTCTATAGGGAATGACCTCTTTAATTTTTAGAGCATGAATGAATACCTATTAGACAGTGGTTTAAAAGGAATCATAACTGCACATGAGTTAACATAATTCATCCTTTTACTTGAAATAATGCATTTCTGTCTTTTTAGCATTTCACAGAAATGTTTGAGCGTCCTGGAAGCACTCCTCTTGTTATGTTTGGATTCAAAATGGACCAATGAAGATTCAGGGAATGTAGGCAATATTATTGAAGTTGAGTGAACCAAAGCACATACAGAGCAAAGTGCTTAAATGAAAAATATACAGACCCAGAAGGGCCGATTCCCAAGGGCATTTTGGAGCGAGTGAAGTAGTACTGCTTCAGTACTCTTTGAGCTACTCTTATATCACTTTGTGAAGTGTCCTCAATATATCTAAAGTGGGATTATTCAGGGAATATTCTCATGCAATCAGTACAAACATAAAGGAATGGTATTGAAAGGACTCTTAGCACTCTATCATAGGGTGGTGGACGTTTCCGTGCCGATTCACAAGGCATGTAAGAGTACGTAAAACAGTTCGCTGTAATACCACTTACCGTATTTATAAATACTTTGGTATATTGGTCTCATAAATTTCCAGTCTGATTTTCCTGCAGCGGGTTAGAATTGTTCACAATATTTATGATGCATGAACTATCAGACTGGAATAATGCATCACCCCTCACACCAGAGGTTCATGGATGGCACAAGAAGGATACATCATCATCTTATCTATCTTCTTATCCACAGCATCTCTTCCAAAACAATGCACATTGCCATCCACATGCTCGGCCTTGATGACATCTTTATTGGTCAGACGATTGAGAAAGCCCTGGTGGGAAAACCTTTGGGTGTATGTTTCAGCAGTAGGGCTTTGTAAAAAAAAAATTTAGTGCTTATATAGCGCACGTATCTCCCCCGAAGGGGTCTCAAGGCGCTGTACACATACCGCTGTGGAACCCTTCCTGGCCTTTCCCTGTGAAGTGCCCATTCCTGGGCACCTCCAAGGTGAAGCCAGGCAACCTAGCGCTGTTGGGGCTGTTGTGGAGATTAAGCAAGCTATTGCCCAGAGTTGCAGAGTGGGACCCATGCTTAGAATAGGCACGAGGCGAGAATTATCAGGTCCGGGAAAGTTGAACCCAAGATCCGCCGAGGCGGGAATTGAACCCTGGTCCAGGCCAGACCTCTGCATCAAGGTCTGCCGCACCAACCATTGAGCCACAGGGACCATGATGAAGACTGATGATGTGTGTGAGAGAGGTAGAAACAGTGGGCGTGTTCTTGAGACTGGCGTAACAGACAGTAGGAACATGCACTCATTGGATTTTATTACAATGATTTAATGCTGTTTTTGTTACAGTTTAATCATGTACTTTTTATTAACAGTACTTGTGTCATCTCCTCTTCTATTAGCTTGATAAGCTTTACAATATGTTTTACATTCAAGAGATATTTACTTCTTTCTCTTTTCAGGTAACACTCCTTAACTGCGTGTTGTCTTGCCCTTGGTTTTACCTTCGTTCTTCCTTCTCCCTCATCCTGCTCATCAGAAGATCCTTTTGAAGTTTCAAGTTTCATGAACTTATTTTCCTCCACATTTAAAAGAGGCAGATTGTTGATGGCTCATGCCTTTTATGTGTTGCTATTGTTCTATCTTGGAACCTTTTAATATTGTGATGTAAGCGGCTGCTTAGACTGCATTAAAGGAATAATGCATAATGTCAGCCTCTGTGTCTTTAATAAAATCCAGGGGCATATTAGCAAGAACCTCGTTAAAATTATCGGAGTTTTTGCCGCAGGAAACTGCCACTAAAACAGCGATAATGGGCTTGCTAATATGCGGTATAGAATTCCAATAGAAGACCAGGTTAGATATCCTGCACATCTAACCTGGGCTTCTATTGGAATTCTATAACGCATATTAGCAAGCCCTTTATCGCCGTTTTAGCTGCACTTTCCTGCCGCTAAAACGGCGATAATTTTAACAAGGTGCTTGCTAGTATGCCCCCAGATTCTCTAGTCATGGTAATATGAGAATCGCAATTTTTCACACACCTTAGAATGCAGTGTGCAGTAGATGAAGGTTGGTGAGTGCCTGCGCTGTGCACTTGATTCCGGTCTAAGAAAATTTAAGCCTTTCTACAGCTACTTATTCTAAGAGGACCAACGATGAGAATCTCCCTGATATAAAAGTGATTGGGATGGACAGTTAGGGGAGTAGGCTCTATCGCCACAAAAAATGTTTCCAACAATTTCTTTAAGTCCCAGTCCTCTAAAACTGATTGGCCATTCTATCAACAGCTTGCTCAAGTGCACAGTTGCATTATGTATTTTTGTAAAATGTATTATCTAAATCACGCAAGCCAAATAAGGAAGTGATACTTACAGAAACAGCACCTTTCCCTGGGTTTATCTACATGCAGTTTAATTACTTCATATTATTTAAGGGTAAAAAAGCCTAGAGCACCCTTTCCATCAATACATGTGCACTGCCTGTTCCTCTCTATTTTCCTCTACAATATGTCACACTGGTGATCCATGTCTCAATACGTTTAAAATTCATTTTAGTTAGGAAGCAGACAGTTTGTCTTGTCTTGGGGTCTGGAATGTCCGCTTCATTATTGTCTTATTTTGAATAATTTTCTTTGATTGATTATTAGAAAGTAAGAAAACACTGCATCTAATGGTTGTCAGCGTTTTACGTACAAATCAGTGCAGAACTAAATTAGATGCCATTTTCTGCTCTGTTTTGAATACTTCATATTGTTCCATCATTATTGAGTCCTCGTGGGATGCCTTGATTTGGCAAGAAAACCTTACCGGCCATCTCTACAATCGGTGCTGCAATGTCTTGTATTGCTCATGCGTTGTGACAAGGCAGCAAGAGTTTAGGACTGGGTTAAGTAGTAACAGAATCCATGAATAATCAGATAGGTGAGCATCCCCACACTAGGAGGGCACTGGCCTTTGCTGACACTGCCCTTGCTAATGGCAACAAAAAATGGCGGAGACACACCAGGCCAATAGTATACACTATATTGGTGATTGACACTGCCATAATTGCATGTAAATGAGGTCCCCTGTTCCGCTAGTCTTACCGTAAGGAGCAGTAGTGTTTAGCCAGCTTTAGTATATCGCCAGTATGCTATTGTAAGAAATTGGCATATTATTTGGGGTGTGTGACCATTCACCTCAAGGAATAATTACAACCTTTGTAGAGTAAAAATGTAAAACAATAAATATCCAAAACTGAATTCGAAAAAAGAGCACAATTTAATAAACAAAATGACAAAAACCAATGAAGGGGAACAGGAAATATGAATTGATAATTTTTGTGGTAGTAATAGTGCCTAAAAGCACAAAGTTCCAATGATAGTCAAAGGTTGCAGTAGGACAGATTAGGTACTATTTGAGGAGTTTGGATCGGATACACCAACCAGGTACATACTGGTCAAAGATTTTACCCACTTACTAAGGGGATGATTTAGAGTTTGGCGAAGGAGTACGTTTTTCGCGATGGAGTATCCTCTTCACCAAAATGAAGGCCTACCCACCTCATTATTGGACTTGTGGGCTTTAAGTACGTCAGCAATAGAGGGGGGTGTCTTAATTGGGAATGATGGCAGGTGCTCCAAGCTAGAGATCTGCGTCACCGACCGTCGTTATTGCCACCCATCTGCTGACTGAGCTCAGCTGATGACCGGGATTGCTCTGCTGACACCGTGAACCTCCGGGGGGGCCACTGATGCTGTCTCGGCCCTTGGGGGAGGCCAGAGGACACTGACAACAGCCGTGACAGACGCTCAGAAATTTGGGCTGCACCACCAACTAGCTCCTGGAGGGCCGTGAGACCTGCCCCATGGCTGGGCTACAGGTCCAATGCACCATCAACATAGGCTATTTTTATCAAACAAAAAAGATGCAAAGATGATTTAAATATTAGTTATTGCAGTAGAGACAAACATGAATCCATTAGTTTTTGTACCCCGCACAGATCACGAGGAAGGATATCAACCGTTATACCTTTAATACAGAGAGCCAATATAAAAAAGGTTCTCTGCTTATTTATATCAAATATGAAGACATTAGGAACATATCTTCAACACAGTATCTAGAACTGAGGTAAGAACACTGAGAGAATCACTGGAGGGTTTCTTATGGTAATTCATAATACTGAAAAAATAATCTTGTAATAAGGTCGGAAACTTCTCTGTATTTGAACACAGGTGGGTTGAACAACCACATACAGCCTCACTAAATATTATCCAACTCTATACGTATGAGAACAAAAGATTGAAATTTTGAATACAGAAAGGTGATTAGTATAAAAGAGTTACCTATATACTCTGTTCTTATTTTACACTATGAAAATATAATGTAGGTTCTGTTCCTTCTAGAGTGGCTAAAGAAAGAAACATCATATACTAATGAGGACTGAAATAGTACAAGGTTGAGAAAGGAAAGGAAATAAACTAAGTTGAACATATACGTAGGTAAAATACCTTGTGAGGAAATAACGGTCCATCATAGAATTTTGTTAGGTAGTTGTCATAACACAGGAATATAGATAGTCCTTGATACCCTAGGATTTATGGGTTTCCCTCAAATCTGTCTTGATGTCAAGTACATGGAACCTGAGGGGAAACTAAAACTCCTATATGCAAAGAGAGTTTTGTTTTAATTAAGTTCGTACTAATTCTGGTGATAATTGATAAACACTAAGAAATCAATAAGAATGATTGAATGTTTGTGAGGGATTTTAGTATTATGACTTTTGCATTTAAAAACACTGAACCTATATTTGTAAATTGATCACATTTAACTTAGTGAATAAAATATGTAAAAATACTGTTTCTTAATTTTTCTTTTAGATGTATTTGTGTCCTTAATATAACTGTTTGTCCTGAAGAAGGTGGAGAGAATATACAATACCACCAAAATGCCACGTCTAAGTGTTTTGAACTATTGTTTGGATGAAATGTGATATTGAACATTTGTGTTTTTTTACTATTGTTTTTTAATTATTGATGCATTTTAAGATTATCCTATAGAATGATTAAATAAAGTGTTACATATTGAAAATCAGATGTTGGGCTTTGTGTGTAACACATACATTAGAGAATTTGACACATGTAAGAACTTCTTTTCTCTCTTCTTTTAACTTAGTATAACTCAGGATTATATATATTGTGTTACAAATGTTATATATGAATAAAATGTGAAATAAATATGAATTATTTACATAAATACAGATGTCAGTGTTTAGTGGCAATATCTACATGTTGATTAGTGATAAGGGTTTTCCTTCCAATTAAAAGTTATATAATAGTTATTCTGAATGAAAGATATAGTTTAGTGAATGTGTGCTAAGGAAAGGGAGATTTTCTATTAGTGAATCCACTTTGCGAACCTGTCTCTTTTATTTTTAACAGGGTACCTCTCCTATTCATTTTGGTGAAGCTCATCTCAAAGCAGGCATTCCCTGACCCACTGGCTCTCCCGAAGTGAATGGCATCCACCTCCTACTCTTTGCTCCTTATCTGGGACAATGTACCCTCCATTTAGTGACAGGACCCCTAGAAACCTGTGTTTTTGCAACATCTTGGCAGGCACCCTCCCGGCTCTTCTCTCTCCAGTGGGAGCTCATTGCCAAGGATGCAGACAATAGGCATCTATGCAGGTGCTGCTCCTATTATGGCAGAGGAGCATCGCCCCACTGCTGGTAGGCAGCAGAGGGATTGTGTGAAAAATAAAATGGTAATAAAATAATTTTATTATCATTCTATTTTTCACTGAGCCAGAGCCAGCCGAGTCATAGGGCGGGGCAGGGCCATCCTCAACTTCAGGGAGGAGTGGTTGGTGCTATAAGTGCGCATGTTGGCTTCGACAGCTGCCTAGGACGTCCAAACCGGTATGTGCACTTAGGAATTCTCCAACCCAAGCTGTGTTGCACAGCCGGGTGGAAAACTGACACAGGCTCCAGGCACTGTCTATGTGCCAACCAGGCCGCTCAGACCAATCCCAGGGCTTCTCTCATGATGGGTAAAAGTATTCCCAGTATGAGAGCAGCATCTAGATTGGCATCTGGGAGCCTGCGCAGAGTGCACCAGCCTGTGGACTGACAGAGTTAAGGATCGGAAAAGGAGCAAGGAGGCAGCTGCAGTGGCAGGTAAGTACTACTTTTTTGCTTATTATTATTTCGCCTGTGCTTTTTTTGTATTTTTACCACGCTGCCTCTCCACTTGGCATTGGGAGCAGCTGCCACTGCATCTAGGGACTGACAATGAGCCTCTGGGCAAGTACCCTCTCCCATTCTAAGGATAGCATGGGCCTGGGTCACCCTATAGAACTGTCCTGATGGGTACTGTTCTAAGGAAACCATCTTTGGTACCATCATGGTCTGACTGGCACAGTTAGCCAGAAGAGCAATGAGAAAGACTCCATGTACTATGACCTCATGGAAGTGAATGCTACCACCCTCCAGTATCACCAGCTTACCTTCTGGGTCCACATTGGGCATGCTCTACCCTCTCCTCCTGGGTATAACATTACCCTAGGGCTACACTGTCCACCTCTCTGGAGTGCTTACCTATGGGTGGCTTCCTAGGACACACAGGGGCATATTTACAAGCCCCTATCGCCACCACAACATCACTTTTCTCGATGTTGTGGTGGCAATAAAGGCTTCGCCTTATTCACAAGGTGGCGTTAAGCCACTTAACATGGCTTAACGCCGCCTTGTGAATAAGTCACCCTTTTAACCTATACTTAGCATGAAAGGGGCGGGCAATGGGTGTTGTGGTGGGCATTGCACCATAACACCCATCGATTTTGAAGCTGCCCCAAATTTACAAGTTATTGTAAATAAGAGGCAGCGCCAAAATTAGACAAGGAAAAAGCTGGTCTTACCCTGACGCAACGAGGAGAAATAGTTCATTTCTCCTTGTTTTTGCTGTTTCCATGTGTGCTGCATTGTGCAGCTCACATAGAAACAGCAAAACACCATTGCTTGTTTATGTGCAGGAAGGTGTCCCTTTCTGCACATAAACAATCATAAAAAAAAGATGTTTTGCAACTTCTATGTGTGCTGTATTAACCCCTTGTGTGCTGCGCTAATTCTCCCACTGTGAGGGCGAATTAGCAAGTGGGCGGGATGCGGATGGCCCCTGGCCGTCCTCTGTACACGCCCACCGTCACGTGGCGGGGTTAAGCAGCACGCATAGACATTTCAAAACGCCATTTCAGATTGTTTATGTGCAGGAAAGGACATTTTCCATGCTTTTCAGAAGTGGCGGAGCGCGCCGTTAAGTCAAGGAGTCTAACTCCGCGCTCCGCCTCTTCCTTGTAAATATGCCCCACAGTGTTTCCTCTCTTGTGTCCTTACTGGAGACAGTCATAAGACTAAGGTGGGTGAAAGGGCACCCTGGGCTTCCACCCATCAAAACTTCCCCATCCGTGCTCTGAAGAGATTTGGGAATTCTTCACCTCAAAACTCTTTTGGAGCCCATTTGGGGGCTTCTCTGTATATCCTGGCCTTCCTCTTCTTTCCGCGGAGGGAAACCTGAACCACCCTTCCTGTGATCACACCGTTGTACCTTCATAGATACTCGGGTACTGATCCAGAGGTCAGCTTCCTTCCCTAGCTCTCAGGGCACAGTGAGCTTGGTGTCTGTCAGGTGCTGGGGCAGCTCTGTAAACAACTACTTAAAATGTGCTCTTTCATCATCAAATTACTTTGCTGCCCTTCACCCAACCTTCTAGTGCCTTATTGAAATAATCTGCTCATGACTGCAGTGAATTCTTCTGGCTATGCCTGAACTTAAGGTGATACTTCTCAGGGGTCAGACCATACATAGTGATAAAGGCTTCCTTCATCGAAGCATGCTTCATCGTGCCAGCTGCTTCCTAGACCAATAAGATATCCATCCACCGACTGCCCTCCAGCTCCTCCTCTGTGCCTCTATGCATACATAGGACCACCTCATATGCTGAAAACCTCTTATCTCTGTCACTCCAAACCAAATTGTGTGAAAGGGGGTCTTTGGGGAAGTGGAGTATTTTACCTCTCTTAGGCACTTCACTGTCAATATCACTATCCTCACTGGACTCAGAGACCCTTCAGGATCTCAAGTTCATCTTGTGCTGGCTCTTCTCATGGGCCAGCAGGGCTTTTTTCTCTTCCAACGCCAACATTTTCTCCTCCAGTGCCAGAGTTTCTGCACCCTGTTTCTCCCCAGCAGCAAGGGCCGAATCTGTCTTTTTCTCCTCAGCAGCTGGAGCCAACTGTTTCTCATCTACGTCTGGGGTAGCCAGCTGCAATTTCAAGGCACTCTCTGCCTCTCTGTTCTCCAGCTCTGAGGGGGACAAACTGTGCCTTGATCCAATACCCCCTACCCTGGACAACGCATGTGATGTCATTACTTGGGGACAACACTCCTCTGGCACTGGGGATCCCTCAATGTCTTCCGAATTTCCCACTTCATGCTCTTCTTCATTCTCTTCTGAGGTGCACTCTAGCTGATGGGCATCTTCCAGGCAGTGAAGGAAATATGACAATACTTCTTTCTTGAATACTGGTTCACCTTCATTTCCCTTTGCTTGCACATAATCCTTAGCTTTGCTGTGCTAAGGCTTTCCACGTTAGCCACATCTACCTTCATGCTCCCAGAAATGTAAAGCTTACAGATTTAGTTCAGGAATGGATCTAGGGAAAAATCTTCCAATTAAAAACCAAAGGCCAATTCAAAATCCAATAACTCATTGTTTTTAGAGAGGGAGTTTTAATTTCAACTTAAATCATTGTGTGGTACAGCAAAACACATGTCCAAGGCCAAACATCACTGCAAGAAACTGCAGTGCATACGTACAACAGAATGACAGAGCGCAGTGTAACACAACAATTGGTAATGCCGCACTATGACATTCTGGAAACGCAGGGATGCGCCATGTTTACAATAATACGGTGCATCCCCGTGTTTCCCTAGCTCTGGCACTTGATTTAGCTGACTAGCGCCAACGCAGGCCCCCTTGAACAAAAGTGCAAGGGGCCTGCTTTGCAGGGAATGATTGTTCATGTGGAGGAAGGTGTTCCCTCCTGCACTTAAACAATCGATAAGGGTGATTTGTAACTTCTATGTGTGCTGCAGAAAGCACCACATATATAAGTTGCAACGTGTCATTTTCTAATGATTTTTTATGTGCAGGAAGGGACACCTTCCTGTTCATGAACAATCACTAATGGGATTTGCTCTTTGTGTGCTGCAGAATGCAGCACATATAGAAATATCAAAAACGAGGAGAAATACAGACCTTACAGAGGTGGAGAAACAAATGACCACGCTGGGATATACGCTAGTGAAACGAGCAATTGCAGTGAAGTGGGGTGTGGAAGAGAAACAATCGCTGAAGAATTGGGCTAAGGAATTATAAAAATGTATGATAGCAGAAAAAGAGGTGTTAAAGTCCAGGGGTTGTCCTAAGGAATGAGATTAAAAAAATGGAGTAAAAGGAACACATACCGGGGTGATTTGTGTATCTCGCCTACTAAGGAGATGGAGATGAGAAAGAATTGTGGAAATAATCTAGGGGAAATGACTAATTTACTATTAATTCCTCTTATATGCACGAATGATGTACCTGTACTGAAAAGTATGCAAACAAAAAAATTGTGACATTTGTTTTTTCAAACCAATAAAAAATCTTTAAAAAACAAAACGAGGAAAAAATAATTATTTCTCCTCATTGCGCCATGTTAAGAGCAGTGTTGAGTGTTGAGGCGAAATGCCCACTGCAACACCCATTGTTAAGTGCTGCGTGAAAGGGCCTTATTTACAAGGCGGTGTTCAGCCACATTAAGTGGCTTAAATAAGGTAAAGGGGTCATCGCCACCAGAACATCACAAAAAGTGACATTCTGGTGGAGATAAGCCCTTGCAAATATGCCCCTGCATTGGGGTGGTTCACTAACCACCTCAAGGAATAATCACAACTCTTCTCAGAGACAACTGTCAAAGCCTCTAAGTTAACTTGAGTCAACCCCCTGGTAGCAAAGGCACAGGGCATACAGGCGTAACTTAGGGCACTGTGTGAATTATCTATGCTGAACCAAAACAGGTAAAGCAAAATGCAAAACAAAAAAAATCCCAAAACAAACTGGAATAATTGAGTAAAACGTAATAAACAAAACACCTCCAAATTGATATCTAAATCAAGTAAGGGGAACCAGAGATATGAATTTTTAAAGGTTTAAGTCAAAATAACATCATGAAGTACACAGTGCCAATGATACTAGGACTTAGCCCTGGGGTGGCTCCTCCACTAAGGAGAAGGAGCGTCACCCCACTGTTCTTCGAGCATGAAAAAAAATTATAACAACGTTGCTATTATCATTTTATTTTTCGCAGGTTCGAGCTGGGTTAGGGGAGGCGGGGTTTGCACACTCCAAGTGCCCATGCCTGCTTGGCCAGCCATCTTGGCCTGGCCAAACAGTCATGTGCACTTTGCATGTTCCACCCCAGGCTGCATTACACAGTTTGGTGGGGAACCCCCAGTCCGCATCTGAGTGCCGAACAAATCTCAACGTGGCATTGCATTGTTGTGATTGGCTTAGGGGAGTCAATCAGAATGCTGCATTGCAGCGTTGTGATTGGCTATGGGGAGCCTGGGTGCTTCCTGCTTCTGGGACTCTAGAAGGGAGGAGAAAAAGGCCGGCAGAACAGGTAAGTGTTCTTTTTTAATTGTTTTTTTTTTATCCCCAGCCTCTCCACCCTCATTGCATGCCAGCTGCTACTGACCTAGGCACAACTTGAGGCTGACCAAGAAAGAGCATTAGTTAGATACACCACCCAGTTTCATCCCGGTCAAAGATTATATGTTCTGACTTAATTTATTATGGCCCACTCCCCCACAAAAGTGTACTTCTAAATTCCGCTCGGACTTCAAGGGAAGCACTTAGAGAGTCACAGGGTGTCTGGCAGAGGCCAATAGCAGGGTCCAGTCCAGGACCAGTTGCCGATGATTTTCTGGGCAGTTGCAGGAAAGGTAGCTTGTTGTATACCTGTAGCTTGTTAAAGAGGTCATCCTTATTACCCTTGAAATCCACTTGTTTGTGCTGGGTACAAGAGGAAGTAGTTCCAATCCTTCAGGCCTCCTCTCAGGTCACAGACATCATGTCCAGTCCTCTTCTGTTCTTCATTCGGACAGGAGTGTCCTGAAGTGGGTGTCTGTAGTTGCCACATTTATACCTGGCATGAGCTATTGGGAGGGAATGGCTCCTAATCATGTCCTAATGAATGGGGTAAAAGTTCTCTGGGGCAACCCTTTCCATTATGGTCATTTGCAAGTTGGCAAAAGTATTTGGCCACACTAAAAGGGGGCTCAGAGGGTTTGGAGTGCATTTGGGGAGTATACTACGGTCATCCTAGTGTCCTCCCCCATCTCTCACCCAAAGCCAGTTTGAGGCAGCTACTAAGCCCCAAATAAACCTAGAGACAGAACTCTGGTAGAACAAAGGTAGGGTTTTACAGCAACCAGACTGTGGATAAATGAACGCTCTTGGCATCCTTTTCTGCCCTTTGAAGTGCACCCCAGTGCTTTATGTAAACCCAGCAGGATTTGACACCACCAGGGTTTGACAATATAGTGTCAAAGAGTATGCCCACACCCCCCCCCCCACTCTGCAAATTCAGTGTGGTTCAGAGGAGACATCTCTGCCCCTTCAGTTCAGCCGATTGTTTGCTCTGAGGAGGTATTTCAAACCTTTTACAGCTATGCAAAGGCTAATTACTAGCAAGGTGAAGTAGGAAAGAAATGCAAATTAGTCCCCAGGAACTTTAGGAAGAACAAAATGTGATTTTCTGAAAGTTACTTTTCCGTATTATTTATTAAAAGTACAACTTTACCATTCAAAATGATTTTTAATACCTAATAAAAATTGTTGTTTCATTATTTTTCTAGCTAGGCCCATTCTTGAGATTCAGTATTAATATTTTAATCTGCACTCTGCTGTTCCACGTAGGACCCTAGGCCTGCCACAAGTAAAAATAGCTTTTGAATAATATTCCCTGTAAAATGTCTGCAAGTCCCACTTTTAAATACAAAGCATCCTGCTTTGTGAGCTACAAGGCCTACATAGGGGTGACTTAATATATTGTAAGAGGCTGTTTTGACCTGTCAAAATGGTTTATTTTGACAATTTAAATTGCAGTGTTTAAACAGCTATGGTCCACCAGTGGCATTTACCTTGCAGGCCCTGGGTAAATTTTGTACTATATATTAGGAACTTATAGATAAGTTCAATATACCAATTTGGAATATGCAAATTTGATCATGTGTAAAGGGGGAGAAGATGCACTCTACTGCTGGTTAGCAGTGGTAAGGTGCACAGAATTCTAAAGCAAGAAAAGGCATAGGGTTCAGCAAATGGCAAAAATATGTAGTGATTACACATAAAGGGCAGATTTCCTACAGTTAAAGTCTTTTACAAAGTGATGATTGGAATATTTAACTCCTTTAAAGGAGCATTACCGAATAATCAGGAGTCATGAGGCTTGTGAATCTGTAGATTCACATCACAGATTGTGAGCACCCCCTAATTCTGATTTCACAACTGTTTAGAGGTGCTCTATCAGTTTAAATGTTTTCTATCAGTTTTTGTTTTACTGCTCATTGCTGGTCCTCTGCCCTTTTTAGGTCTCGTGGCGATTACAGCGCGAAAGCACTGTCTCGCAAGAGACCTATAGTCAGCGGCTCTGCTTCCCAGGAGACAGGAGATGGGCACGCGCAGGCTCTGGAATCGGATCGGCGAGGTCCGCGCGCAGACTGAAACACACGCGCACACACCCATCTCCTGTCTCCACTGCAAGCCTGCTGCTTACTTTCACTTTCTCTACCCCCACCAGTCATTGGGCTCTTTTTACACACGCACGCACGCATACACACACACACACACACACACACACGCACTCACCCATACATACACACACACACACACACAGACACACGCACGCGCACGCGCATACACACACACAGACATACACACACAGACACACTCTCACACACACACGCGCACACACACGCAATACACACACACGTGCAAACACAGACACACACACTCGCACACACTTCCCCCCTCACACCCCACTCACCGGCTTCTTTTCGCGTGTCCCTCTCTCCCTCGGCAGGCAGCGGGTCATTCTCAGCAACAGGCGGGGCTCTCCACGAGCACGGGAGCCCCGCTAGCTGACACGCACATCTTCCGGCTGACGGGCACAGGAGCGCGGGGTAGGCTCCGTCTGATTCCTGTATTTTTGCAGCCCCGCCCCCGTCCCAACACATGTTGCCTGGCTTCCTGTTCAAGCCGGGCTGCGGTGGTGAATTTTTTTTCAATACCTAACTTGTTTTTTATTCTCTGTTGCTATGTCGATACAGGGTTTACGTTATCATTTGTTAGGTGGTTGTTGATTATGCTTATGATGGAAAATTATCGCAATTGATGACCTTTTCCCGAAACTTTACTGTATATAACTGTTGGATTTTTAAGGGAACCATTGCACCCTCTTGAGCGTGCTACTAGAAATATGTCCAACATTTGAAAGCATCTTCCATCGGGTCAAAAAAGTGTATTAATCTTTTAGTTTTCATAGTGAACTCTGCATTTCCATTCTTTTGAATTTGCCTGCGCCGTCTGGGAAAAAGGAGCCGTCTGATCTTCCATCGGGTCAAAAATGTGTATTAATCTTTTAGTTTTCATAGTGAACTCTGCATTTCCATTGTTTTGAATTTGCCTGCGCCGTCTGGGAAAAAGGAGCCGTCTGCTGGGCAGCAGCAAAGGGATTTAGCGAAGACTAGTTTACCTTACTCAAATAGGTAATACTTTGGAAAACAGAGATGAGTGTGGGCTGCTAATTGTCAATACATGCTCGCCATTATTCATTCATAGTTTGTTGTTACACATTTGATATAAAAGTTTGAGGGTTCCAAGTTCTAAACTCTATTTCTGTAATACAGTTAATGCACTGGTTTATAAAGACATTTTATAGCTTCCTGGCCACCTATCAATGCAATGTCCTTGCCATTCCTGTATATACCCATAAATATATATATATATTTATACGGGAGTTAGACGTGCAGCGTATAATAAATACGGGCAGCTATGTGTAGAATTGGTGATTTGGTGCTCTTCTGTAAAGTGTAATGTAACTGGTGTTAAATGGAAACATTTTAAAAACTTCGGGTGGTGTTGTCGGTATTAAAAATCTCAGCAATGTTGAAAATATTGTGAAAAGTAGAGTTGGGCAGAGAGGATTTGACACTTGAATAAAAATGAAAAACATGTTTTCATACAGTTGCGATTTGGCGGGAGGGGTGTTCTTGTATCGGAGCCAGTGCCTGAACAAGGAGCAGATTTTAGAAAGTGATAGAAAAAGAGATGGATAATATTAGAGGGAACAAACAGAGGGGACGAACGAAAACATTTGGAAGAGGAACAAACTGTGTGAGCAGCTGCAAGCCTACAAGCAACAAACATCTGTCACATGATAATGTGCCCCATCAAAACACAAGGTGCGCCAGGCAAGGGCCATGGATCCTACATCGCAGTAACTGACAATCATAATCATTCTCTTGTCAGCCTCTACCGAGCATCGGAAACACTGACTGATAGATAGATGTGAGCAAAAGGTGACAATTCGCAAATGTGGGTCAGGTTTTTTTTTTGGTTTTTCCCGAACCTGTTTCCCTTCCCATTTTGACACTGTGTCTTTAGCCTTAATACACTTGCTCAATAAGAAATGTTTGAAGGAGAACGATCTATTTCCACAGGACATTGTAAAAGTTTTGGGTAAAATATTGCATGACTGGAATCGGGATATTGAAGCAATACACCTATGGATTAAGGAAACTGGAGAGGGCAGAAGGAAATGGATATGTGCTACAGGAGGTGGCTAGAGGATTCTGAAGAAGAAAAAGGTTTATAACTCCTTTGCAGAATATCTCCTATGGGAAAAGTGCAAGCAATTCCTGCGCTTCAGAGAAATTATTTTGCCGCAGGAGCACTCCCTATTTTTAAAATGCTGTTGTTTTGCACAAACACTCGGATCCATCCCTTCTCACTGAGAGCCACATGCACAATATGCATGGGCGAATTACTACTTTGTTGGTGACTTTTATTGAACTCAGTAAGCTGATGCCAACAGAAACCAAACCTGTATCTTTTGTAGGATACCAGCATGACAGCATGGCCACAAGATGACAAGTGACCTCAAAATATCAGCGTGCATGCTTCTCTTTTCAAGAGGAGAGGTGCAGTGTATTAAGGCGGTCTCGATTAGTGCCAGTTCTTGACAGATGAGTATTTGAAAGCGACGATGTGAGAAAAGCTCCGATGGGAAAGGTGCTGGCATGCAGATGCATTCGTATGTAGTGGGATATAACAATTTACTAAACAAGTTACTTAATCCCCCCATGCTTGTAAAAATAAATGGCTGGCTGCTGTTCAGCATGGCTAAAAGTTAGTGAGGTAAAGGAGAGAGGAGTGGTAAGTCATAAAGATTGAGTGGAGTGGAGTGTTATAGAGTGGCATAGTAAGTCGTAGAGTGGTGCAGAGTAGAGTTGAGTGGTGTGGAATGGTATGGAGTGTCGTTGAGTGAGTAGAGTGTTAAAGTGGAAGGGCATAAAGAGGAATAGAGTATTGTAGGAGAGTGGAATGCGTAGAGTGTTGTACAGTCAAGCGGCACAGAGTAGAGTAGCATAGAGTGTAAGAGTGGAGAGGCATAGAGTGGAGTGGATTAGTGTAGAGTGGCGCAGTGTGTCGTAGGATAGATTGAAGTATAGTGCCATGGTGTGGTGCAAACAATTTCCTTTGTGTTCGCCTATCATAGGAACTGCTGTTCCTTTGAAAATCTGTTGACAAGTTTGGGTGCTTTAGGCACGTTTTATGGAAATTACTAAATATCCTTCTGTCTTTTGTATACAAACGACAAAGCTCTGTTAAATGTTGGTATTGGGTTGGGTTGCATGAGGTTCTTGATTGTTTGATGCTCTCACATCAAATGGGACATCTGCAGCATTGTACATTAGGCGGACAGGTTGTCTCAAAAGGAGTTGTGCCTAAATCCAATAAAGGCTGAATCTTTTCAGGGAAAATCGACTTATCTAGGCAGGTGTGGCTGAAAGAATATGCACTGGGTCTCGCATTTACACGATTTTAAGCTATTGGCATTGCAAAAACCAAAACGTAAATAAAAGGCATTGTCATTTACAATGCCAATAGCTCAAACTCGTGTAAATACGAGACCTATTGCATTGCAAATGCTTGTTTTCAATAGAGACTCTCAATTTTTGCTATAGAGAGAATAGCTTGACAAGGAGAGGTCTGGTTTTACCTAAAACCAAAATCTGTAAGTAGTGAACAAACAAGTCCCAGGACTCCAAATTCAAAAGATAAACATACACCCAGTTGGCCAAAGAACAGTATTTTATGGGTCATGACACCCATGGAAAGTCTTGTGCAATATCAAATGATGTAATGAAGTCTTGTATTTAAAATAACTATTTAATGGATGCAGCACATGACAGTTAGAAGTATGCTTGTTAGACAAGGGCATCAATTAAGAAAAAGTGCAGTGTTATTAGGAGCAGAACTAAACACTGCTGCATTCAAGACTGATGTAAAGGCGAAGAGGTTTACAAAACCACAGAGCAGAAACAATGTAGTGCATTTACTGTGAAACCCACAGTTTCAGTTCATTTTCATTCAAACAGCAGTGACAAAGGTTCATCATGGTCGAAGCTGAACACTGAGGGGCAAATTTACAAGGGAATGGCAAAGCGTGGTGTTAAGCAAACATTGCTAATGCCACGCTCCTCCATTCTGAAAATGCAGGGATGCGCCGTATGTACAATGGTACAGCAAATCCATGCGTTTTCCCTAGCGCTGGCGATAAACTCAGCTGCCTAGTGCCAATGCAGGCACCCCTGCACCATTTTTTAAGGGTGCCTGCATTCAGGAAATGATTGTTTATATGCAAGAAGGGACACCGTCCTGCACATAAACAATCCAGAATGGAGAATTGAAACTTCTATGTGTGCTGCATTGTGCAGCAAACATAGAAGTTGTAAATCGTCATTTTGTAAATGATTGTTTAAGTACAGGAAGGGACACCTTCCTGCACATGAACAATCATTCATGGCGATTTGTTGAGTCTATGGGTGCTGCACAAAGCAGTACACATAGAAACAACAAAAATGAGGAGAAATTAAGCATTTCTCCTCATTTCGCCATGTTGGGACCAGGTTTTCCCTGGTCTTAATTTTGGTGCTGCCCCATATATACAATAACCTTGTAAATATGGGACAGCTTAAAAATCAGTGGGTGTTACGGTGGAATGCCCACCACAACTCCATTGTCCGCCCCTTTCACGCTAAGTATAGGTTGAAAGGGGTGCCTTATAGACAAGGCGGCATTAAGCCATGTTAAGTGGCTTAACGCCACCTTGTGAATAAGGCAAAGCCTTTATTGCCATCACAACATCCAGAAAAGTGACGTTGTGGTGGCGATGGGGGCTTGTAAATATGTCTTTGTGTGTCCCAGGAAGCCACCCACAGGTAAAAACTCCTGAGAGGGTTGGACAGTGTAGCCCTAAGGTAATATTATACCCATGAGGAGAGGGTAGAGCATGCCCAATTGTTCAGATGTGGACACAGAAGGTAACCTGGTGATACTGGAGGGTAGTAGCATTCACTTCCAGGAGGTCATAGTAAATGAAGTCCCTCTCATTGCTCTTCTAGCTAACTGTGCCAGTCAGACCAAGATGGCACCAAGTCTGGTTTCCTTAGAACAGTACCTGTCAGGGGAGGTCTGTAGGACGACCCAGGCCCATGGGCAGGACATTCCCCCGGCCCTGCATTTGCAGGAAGCAGAGCATGCTCTATTGTAGATAAAAGGAAGACGAGGACTGCAAAATACACATCTTAAATACCTCACTATCCCTTCTTTTTAACCCCACTCACTGGTAGCACCACTAAAATAGTTTAGTTTACCAGGAGGTAGTTTTAACAGTTGTCCCTTCAGCAAAGTTGCTGTGCTACATTACATGAATAGGAGAGCTGAAAAGCGCCATATCTACTAAGATTTGATACTCTTCAGCTCTCTCCTAGTGCTGGTACATTATGGCTGCCTAGCGCCAATGCAGGCACTCATGCATCGCGATGCAAGAGTGCCTTCTTTACAGGAAGGCTTGTTTTTGTGCAGGAAGGGATACCTTTCTGTCAGCACAAAACAATCCAAAGAGGAAGCCGCCTGTAAAACTGCCGAAGCAGATAGCAGTCAAAATGGCATATGCTTATTCCTGAATGCACCCTCTGGAGTAATAAAGGATGATAAACATTTAGGGGCCGATTAGGATGGCGGTTTTTCCGCATCCTCCGGGCCGGCGGAAGTGTCCGCCGGCCTGGAGGATGCGGAAAAACCGCGGCGGAGACTCCAAAGACCCACCGCCAAATTAGGATGGCTGGTGGGTCTGATAATCTGTCCGCCGCTTTTCCGCCGCGGTCGGAAGGCGACCGCGGCGGAAAAGCACTAACATGTCTGGTGGTGTCTATCAGACACCGCCAGGCATATTAGGATGTCTGAAAATATATGCTTTTCCGCGGCGGCTTTACCGCCGTGGAAAAGCATACGGACCTTCACTTCGGGGGCCCGTTGCGGGCCCCCTGGGTGAAGGTGGGGTGGGGGGTGCACATGGGGGGTACCTATGGTACCCCCCTGCATTTGCGTGCACAATGCAGCAGGCACCGCGCGGTGCCTGCCGCTTTGTGCACGCAAATGCTGTGCATGGATTTTTTACATTGCGGCGGGTGCAGCTTGAAGCTGCACCCGCCGCAATGTTAGAGATAGAGGATGTGACCGCCACCCTGGCGGTCACATCCTAATTTGATCGGAGGGAACGCCGCAGCCCATGCGGACGTTCCCTCCTCCTCAGGGGTTGCGGACGGACTCAAGTCCGTCCGCGATCCTAATCGACCCCTTAGACTTTTCACCTAGGGTGATCTGATGGTAGGCAGAGAATTGGTCAAGGGTGGTAAAACTGTTGCTCCTTTCTACATTCCCAACATCCCACTGATATTGTATAGTGGGTGGCGATCCACCCAAACATTCTTGATCAGATCTCTCAAATCTACACATACTCTCATCTTGCCAATGGCCTTTCGAATCACAACCACGAGTGAGCAACATTCTGAATATTCAGACCTAGATTTACTATGCCTTTGCATCTCCCTTGCATTGGCCAAGGCAACGCAGGGCAACATAAACACTTATTTAGAATTCACAAAGCCATGCAAGGCCTGATTTGTGGGACCTTGCATGACTTTGTAAAGTAATAAAATGCAACACAGCTCCTTGCGCTGCATTATATTTCTTAGTGGTGGGCGTCTCATGTGTGGAGCATGGGCATTCCTGTACATTCACCCATCGATTTCACGCAATTCCAGATTTGCTACGTTTTGTAGAACAGGAATTGCGCAAAATTGGAAAGCCTACCACACAGAGGCTTAACGAGGAGAACAATCTGTTCTTCTCCTTGTTATTTCCTCTTTCTATGCATGATGCATTCTGTATCATGCAGAGAACGCAAGAATGCCTCTTCCGATTATTATTACAAAGACAATACTGTCCCTAATCAACCCAACAAACACCTCAAATATGCCAGGAGACCCGCTGGTGTACGTAAATGTGCGCTTTACAAATCTCCCATAACAAATATGTAAATGAATAACAAATATGTTAATGAAATCTAATATGTCTAAGTTAGCAGCCCATTCTCATATAAACAATCTTGCATAGCAAAAATCATGTTCATTCTTTTAAGTCACTCATCATTGCTCCAAACATTCACAGTAGATAAGCCTACTTCCCAATTTGTTCACACTCCCTGCCACTTTATGTTCCCTAAGTCTTTCACGGACACCACTGATCGATGAGCTGCTCTAAATTGACTCAAATGTTTCTCACATGTTTCACACATGTTGACTCACATGCTTCTAAAACTTTACCAATTTATAACTTCACTATTTGTCAGCTTACGTTAACCTGCAATCTCCTTCAAACCCCTATTACCATAGTTACTTATACCTATGGTAGAGTCTCATATTTCAAGTTTTCAGTTCCTAATTAGCAAATAACATTCTATCAGAACAGTGACTACAAATCTCCGAATCAAGTTGACTCCAATTCCTGTAGGAATCACATTTCTCCAGAAGATTTACCTTGAGTGGTGCTTATTAGGTCATAAGAACCAAAAGCAGGGATGTATGTCAGTACAACGCGATCTTTTTGATCGCGGTACTTTACAACGTGGTTTTCACAACGCAAGTCGTTACAACGACTTGCGTTGGAGGGCGCTGGATTGAGGATTAATTTAATTTTCTATTCCAACTCCAGCCCACGTAACAGTAGGGAAGGTGTTGAAATAGAAAATCAAACTATTCCTTAACCAAGGGCGCCATCCATCGCAAGTCGTAGTAATGACTTGTGTTGTAATGGCTGCGTTGTAAATGTCGCGCGGTGTAAACACCGCGTTCTAAAGGTTGTTTCCCAAAAGCAGTGGCCTTGCCAGCAGCCCAGGCTTTCAGTTGTGCTCCTAACCAGGCGAGTATCCCAGAAACATTAACTGACAATAAGGCACTTGCATAAATCTCTGCTATTGGCGGCCACATTTAGCTTTACATTTGATATGTTTCCAAAGTGGTCCCAATGGACTTTCTATTATTGTTCTGGCAACATTATGGGCTTTTAGCCATGCAGGAAATCTCCCAATACTGGCGGAAGCTTGTTCAATGACTTGTTCAATCAATCTCCTCCATCTTCCCAAGAAATTCCACCAAAATCAGTCTTAATGTTGCTCCAGCTCAGAATTAGTCCCACACATGTGGAATGCTCCCCTGTATCAACTCTAGCTAAAGGAAGTTCAAATCCACAAACTACCCAAGACTAAGGGCCAGATATACTAAACCCTTGCGACACGCAAGGTGATGTATGACAACGCAAGGCCTTAAGTGAGATTAACTAAGCCACGCAAAGCTACCTTGCATGGTTCTGCAAGGGCTTAGTTAATCCAGAGTAACACAAGGTAGTGCAATCATTGATTTGCGTTACACTCCATTGGGAAGGTGTTCCATGGGTGGAGCATGGGCATTCTCATGCATCTACCCATGGATGATGTTGTATTGCAAGACTTACAAAGATTTATAAAGCTGGGAATACATCAAATTGGTACCCCTTTGCAACATAACATCTTTTTTTCTCCTCGTTATTTCCTCTTGCTACTGTGCTGCATTCTGCCTCAAATTATTGTTTTTGTGCAGGAAAGTGTCCCTCTCTGCACAAAACCAATAGCACATGTACCTTTGTACCATGGTGCAAGCGTGCCTGCATTGGCGCTCGGCTGCACTCAGTGTGTCAGGGCAGGGAGAGAGCAGGAGTGTGTCACATCTTAGTAGATGTGGTGTACTCCTGCCCTTTTCCTGTCATGTAGCAAAGCTGTCTTGCTAAGAAGCGTTGCATGCTATTTTGATCAATCTAGCCCCCGCTTTCTCTAAGCTCCCTTCCTTGCTACACAGGGCAGCTCCTTGTGCACGAACCCTAAAAAATATATATTTTCTGTTTGAGTTATTGTGCTATAAGGTATGACATGATACCTCCGACCTACTGCACGACATAACATTAAACTGTGATGTTCGCTAACATCCAATGGCAACAATGTTCATTCAATACAAAAAGTGCACGTAGGTCAATGAATTTCAATACACTGAGGGGCATATTACCAATGAGGGCGATAGGCGAATATCGATGCGTTAGCGGCCGTTTTCGGCCGCTAAGCGGCGATAATTCTATCACCCTATCATAAGCTGTCGCTAACAGCAGTTAGCGACAGCTTGTAGGCGATAGCGAGAGGTTTGGAACCCGCTTTGCATGTCAGCGATATTTATCGCTAATGACATGCAAAGTGGGCGTACCCAACCCGTTAGCGACTGAAAGCAGTCGATAACGACGCTATCGCCTATTAGCAAGGCAGGCGTAGAGATGGAAATATTTGCGCTAAGCACGAATATCTCCAAATACTAACACCTGCCCAGACCAGTTCTTAGCCATGTTATCCAATGGGAGGTGGATAACATGGCTAAGAGCATTTTGCCGCTAATGCGTGAATATCGCTGTATTCTCAGCGATATTCACGCATTTCGCTGCTATCGTCTGGATTTTTATCGCTTTTGAGATAAACCTTGCTAATAGCAAGTTATCTCAGCGATAAAAACGGTGATGCGCTGCGATAAAAATATTGCCGCTATGCCTACTTAGCGATAAATAGCGCTATTTGTTGGTAATATGCCCCTGAATTATTCCCTTTTATTTGTTATGTAGATTCTGAGGTGATTCAACCAGAAATCTAGCCCAAGATTCTGAAATGTATTTCTGCACCAATTTCCCGGACGAAAAGATGGAAGTAGCTCGGATGGAGCGAAAAGTGCTCCACAGGAGCGTGCTACGTCATGACGACTCAAGTATACTGTTCCTCCATTTTCGGCTACCTGACAGCTACATTAACCAAGCGCTGAAAATGTACGTCAGTGATGTAGCAGGAAAATGTTGTTTCAAAAAGGATTTTGCTTGAAAATGTGGATTTCATTAAGGGCACGGAGAGAAAGTATGCGGTTCCATCCTTATAAATTATGATGACATGTCTGTACTTTCAGATATTTTTTTCCACTGTCTGCCGCTGCTCACGATTTACACACCTGTTTGGGAATTCAGCTCTGGTTTTTTTGCTGTGTTTCTTAATTCATGCCAGATTGGGAGTGGGCGTTTGTGAGGTGCGTGAACTGACAATGACAGGTGTTGGGAATGGGATGGAGAAATGTAGTCTCCTGCCTGGCTCTGGAAAGGATGCCTCGGAATCATCTCAGCAAGCTGTCGCTTTTTTCCAAACTTCCTTCAGCATAAAGCGGACCATCATGTGCGTGCATTGGAGGCGTTTTCACAGCAAGGATTGAGACCTGGAGCTGGCCTCAGTGGTCTAGAGGGACACAACATGTGCACCCACTTTGCCAAGTGTGACTGCTGTCAAGTCACAGGCAGTGGTCGACTCACAGTGGTGGCAGAGAAATGGTTATAATAGGAAATGAAGCCATCTTACCTGACCCCTGCCAGGGAGAGCGACCAACTGGCCTCGCGTCCATGTGTCTAAATTGGTCTGTCAGCCCCCTACAACCAGGCCTTTCACCCATCCAATTGGTACTTGGATGTTGAATCTGTGCATCTTACTTATGTGTGCACTGGATGTGCGTCAAGCATGGATGACACGTGGCTGTGGCCACACTGGGCTCCATTGTGTGCTCACTGTATTCAAGTGGTACCTAAGATGGGAGGATGGAGGAGAGTGCTGACAGCAGATGTCAATTGGAGGCTTTCCCCTGAAGATGCTGGGGATTCTTTCCAGTGGGGCTGACTGAGAAATGTTAAGGTGAGGAGATAGAGCATCCCTTTGAAGCTAGGGAGATCCCCTCTTCCTTTATTCACCAATTGCCTGTTGGAAAAGCTACCTTCCCAAAGGTCAGCAAGTGCTGAGAAGCCTTCCTTGCCTTTGTGCCTTTGTTTTGAGTTGAGATGGGTGAATCCAAGCTCCATTCCACCTCCCCGTCCACACTTCATAGTATAACCATTGGCTCTACCAGTCTGAATGGAATGACCTAAACGGCAGAACTGCCAGTGGTGACATTTGGAATACACAATTACTGTCTGCAACTTTGGGTTAAAGATGGGGAAGAAACTTCAAGCCAATGTGTCAATATTTGTTTTCTGAATCCAGGGTCTCAAGAAACTCTGAGCTCCTGGTTTCTGTAACTACTGCCAACTTCCCTTGCCTTTTACGGAAACAGCAACCAGGAGAGTTTGATCCCGGACTGCCAGGAGACGTTGCTTGTACCCTGCTATGAGGAAGAGAGCTGGCTGTCTGTTGCATGAGCAAGACACTGCTCAGAAGAAAAGGGACTGCGAAAGAGCCAGGCAGGAAGCAACCTAGACATTTGCTGCCACCTTCGTGAAGGATTTTAACCATTCTGCAAAGGTGAGGCCAAGGATCCCAGAATGGCTCTCTGCAGTGGAATCGAACTGCACAATCCTGTGCATCAAGGTTACCGAAGAACTTGTGGCCAATCCAGTTCCCTAACAACTAAAAAGCACCACAAAACCACGTGGTGCAGAAAGAAGGTTAGGGCACCGTCTGCCAACTCCCATGAAAAAAATCAAGAGTGCCGAAGGAGAGTCATACCTGCGGAGGGACTGCCACCAGGGACCACAAACTCACCAAGCCAATGGAGAGGAGGCCCCTAGTTTGTTTGGGTGATGGGCTTTTGTTTTTGGGCCTAAGAAAGATTCCAGCTGGAAGAGCCAACGAGCAGTGATTACCATGACTTCACCATGGACTCCTTACCAGAGGCGTAGCTAGAGCTTGTGGCGCCCGGGGCTTTCCTTCAGGTTCCCACCCCTGGGAGGGGGGGTGCTGGGGAAAAAGGACGGCGAGCACTTAAAAGAGGTCAGAGAGACACGTAGTATCACTGCTACTAATTACCTCAATCATGCAAGTTACATGCACATACATGACACGGTCCAAGGCTACACAGTTGAATACACTGGTGACCGGCAGTACAAAGAAGAACATACAGACTGCATGATCTATCTGGGGACTCAGAAAAACGACATGAGAAATCCATCAGAGAGCTGCGTGAACGATTACCCCCTCAGCACAATGCAAACATGCACATACATGACACTGTTCGGGGATCCATCATCTACAGTTGACATTAAATGACCAAGTCAAGGGAGATTTCTAAGATCTCACTATCTTGTCAACAACCCAGCACCAGCCTGCATTAATTGAGAGTCGCACTGGTGGCCCACTACAGCAGCAAGCCACTATAGCAACAACAAAGTACGGCCCTGCAGGGTTACAGCATCACCATCCACCAAAGCATCTAGCCCTATCAACAGCGCCAGCTTCTCAACTGATGTGTTTTCATTCCTTGAGAATCCCAGGCCCCGCCAACTTGCCTTACCAGCACCACCTCATTGCTACAGGACCTCAGCAGTATAGCCTTACCACAGAAGGGCCTTATCAGTGTTGAGGTATGCATGATCTTCCTCCACTAATGCCTTATCACTGCTTTCGAATTTCCCCAACAATGCATTATCAATGCCACAATAACTACTAAAATCTCCACACTGTTGCTTCCCCAAAATGTTCATATTTCACACTCATGAAAGTGACATGTCTTTTAAACAAAATGATGTTTGTGGGATTACCGATCCATATCATGGTAAATCTCGAAAATGCCTTAATGGTAAAGAAAACTAGAAAATAGCTGACAGGGACCCATGGTAATGGATGCTTGTATCCTTTCAAGTGCCAACCATCACATGTGGTATTGAGGGGCAAAACTGCCATTTGCATAATTTTCAACATGCTTGCCGGGTGGACTTACATTACCTGTCTGCTCCTCTCCTTTCTTTCCGGTCTTCACACGTTCCAAACAAACAACTGTGGAGATACCTGTGATGTACTGTAGAAGTTCCTCACGGGTTGGCTCTGGTCCTCCACTGGGCCCTGGGACGGACCCACAGGCTACCACAGCAAACGCGGTACTGGTTAAAAACTTTGTTAGCATCAAGTGTGACTAATATCGCTTGCACTTTCTCAACAAGGTGGACAATCCTGTGCACTTTATTGTGTCGGTCTTTTCCTGACAAACCACGACAGGTCCAGAGGAACCAATCCCGGTGCAAGTTTTTAAGTCTAGAGGCTAATGAATTTTTTGTACAGTTTTGACCTTTATGGGTCCTTCGAAAGTTGCAGTGTTAATGCAACATCAATTTCGCACATAGATGGTGTGATGGATCATGATACTGGAAAATACTTATTTAATTTAGCTACATTTTGGGCCAAATATTTCCTGGAAACCATCTGTATAGCCATTTTGCCCGTAGCTTTGTTTACTTTAATAGTTCTAATAGCCTACCCAACTTCCTCATCAGTTACTGGTGCCGCCAAATGCTCAACCTGTATGTGGGGGACTGTAATGAAGCCTTGGCTTACCACACCCAAAGAAGCTGGATAGAGATAAAGGTATCACTGTCTAGGACAAGTCTTCACCCTGACATCAGGATCTGTGTAAATAGAAGTATCAAGATACCTGCTAACAAAGAAAATAATCTTTTACACCCAAAGAGTAGACAAATACCTTTACCCCCATAATGTGTACTAGAAATGCCAATCAGACTGTTTGGCCCAGTCAATTGTTGTGCGTAATCTCCAGGCCCTCATCTAACCACTACAAAAGCACCAGTTCACAAGTGGGCGCTGGAACACGAGCAGCATGAACAGCGACAATGATAACATTTACATGGCATCACCATCCACCCGATGCCCTGATCCTGAGTGAGGAGGCCTTCCATCAGCCCATACCACACTCTCATCGGGTCCAGGATTGCTAGAGAGGGAAAGGGCATCCCCTGGGCGTGAATTTAATATATCTTGAGTGTCCAGTGAGTGTATTGCAGAGAAGTCCTTTTATTACAGAACTCTGAACTTCGACATGTTCATGTTTGAGCATTTCTTCCAGACCAGGTTTTTTCTTTGCATTCTGGTACTTGCAGACCCAAATTTATAATGAGATAAACAGGGCGGAAAGTAAACAGTGAAGTGAAAAACACCTGAATGAACTACTCACACAGAGACCTTTGAAACTTGAGATCTGTTGTATCACTTAAATCAGTGCAGTTGGAGGGACTGTCGCGTGTGCATGCTGAAGTGACATTCAAGAAGAGGTGGCAACCACTGGGAGCCCCTTACAACAGTGAGAAGCCACATCAGCCTGAGGCCATCAGAGAGGGGGATGTTGAGAAAAAGGGCAACCAAAGATCCGATCAGAGTCCTCACTTTTATACAGGATCAAGTGGTTCTTCCACCTGCGACCTGCATCTGATACACCTGTGCTCATGAAGGTCAATTCAGCAAAAGGCCAGGGGTAGCGGAAGTGACATCACACCCCATTAGAACTATACATTCACTCACACACATGCATGCTTACACATTAACCGGCATTCACACTCTCTCTCTCACATAAACACACACACACACCTACACACATATACACAAACCCACATTCAAACGCATGTTTTACTTACCTCAGCAGCAAAGGAGGGATGTATTCTAGCTAATTGTACTCCTTTTACACTAATAGTGAATAATATACTGTTATTCAGTATTAGTGTAATAAAAAAATGACACGAAAACAAGGAAATTGGTTCCCCAACCGAAGTCCATAAGTATGAGGTGCCCCTGTGTCTCTAGCACTGATTCTGCCATCTCTGAGTCCAGGGGTCGCAAGAGGCAAGCTATGGGTCGGTCGCAACTGCGACCCCTGGCGATCCCTAAATTACGTCCATTGTTGTGCTCATGGGGACACAAGGCTTAACCCCTTCGCAGCGGGGGGTAATTCCCCAGCTGTGCTGGGGGGCGGGGGAGCGCGCACAGCGCCCCCATACTCATGACGAGCTCAGCTCGCCATGAGGCACAGTGCTCGTGTGCTCATGACGAGCTGAGCTCGTCACGGCCACACCCGTTTGTGTGAAATGCTCAGCGCAGCAGGGGAATTATCCCCGCGTGTGAGCGTTCTACGGCTCAGCACACGAGCAACGAGCCTCATGACGAGCTGAGCTCATCATGAGCATGGAAGGAGTTAATGAGAGACTCTGAATTGCCTTTTCAAAGAAATAGGATTATTGAGGGTATTTGACATCATAGACAGCTCCATTTCCCAGAGTACCTTTTAGCTTCTGAAAGGGGCTGGTACTCTCCCATGAACTGTATTGTAGCAGTGCTGAGAAGTGATGTTCAGGTACTCGGTACCCGTCAGTACCTGTCCATTTAAAGCACAGAATACAGTAGGATTGAGGAGAGGAGGCTTATGCTCAGCTTTCGTGGGTGCCAATAACGCATATTAATTTATTGCTTATGTTTTGGGCATGCAAATAGATTTTTGCATTAATAGGGATGAAGTGCAATTTACTTGCAACATTTTTTCCAATTTCCCTAGGATGAGCAATTTTAGTATGCAATTTCATCAAAAGAAGGTTTTCTTCCACCCCATGAACAAGTCTCCTATCTAATTACAGCAGCTCTACCCAAAAAAAGCCCAATTCCCCCAGCTGCGAAGCTCTTCATTGTAGAGGACAGACCAGACGCAAGCGGGGTGGGGGAATGAGGGGCAGGAAGGTGTATAGGGGAGGGGTGTGGCGCCGCGGCCAGGGCGACTGACGCTGGAATCTGGGGATCACGGTTCGATCCCCGGCTCCGGCGGCAGGTTAGCCCAGCACCATGTGACTCTGGGCAATAGCTTGCTTAATCTTCCCGACGGCCCCCCGCGCCTAGAGACCCTTACGGGTGATTGTGCGCTTTACAAAAATGTGGATTATTATAGGGCTGTTTGGGTTTGGAAGTTTATTTTTGTGTTTTTTCATAAGGTTACAGTACGAGACACAAAATAAAAGCCCTATTAACACTGAAACCAGGGGCCCTTATTAACAATGTCCCTTGAACCTGCATAACCTACCTGAGTCGTGCCTCGGGGGAGACACAAACCATGGCATGCTTGTGTTTTGTTGTGTTGCCTCCCTGCTAAGGCCTGCTTTTCCCTCAGTCCAGCCCAGCCTCACGCGTGGAAAAATGAGGGCTTGGAAATGTTCTTCCAAGACAACCCCAGGAAGGAACACAACACACTCTGAGACTCTTCAGAGCACAACAGCCCGTCCTGGAATCTCTCTGCCAGTGGCCAACATAAATATGTTAAAAATACCAGCTACTCTCTGGCCCCTGCCTCCCCAACACACACACAGTCAGAGATTCCCAGGCACCGTCCTTGTGCCGTTTCTGTACCTATGACACTGTGCTAATGGAAAGAACAGCATTTCAGTCCTTTCTGATGTTTCAAGTCAAATGGCAGTGTATTACTAGGACATAAAACAAGCAGAAAACACCAGACACAACAAAAGACAGGCAGCCTGGACCCACCAGCAAAAGGAACAGTGCAAGATAGAGGAATACACCTGCCCCAACTAAGAGGAGCGCTGGGAGCTTCCTTTGGAACCTAGATCAGGAACACTCAACCCAACTATATATAGATCCACAAGAAGTGAACTAGAAAGCCACTGACAGGCAACCACCCAGGTCACTCAGAAGAGCACAATAACCATAGCCCTATGTGACACCACTACTGTAAGGTGAAGGAGATTAGGCGGAGGACCTCAAGACACAAACTCCCACTGTGAGCCACTTCACAGAGACAGCCACTACCACCTGTAAATTCAGATGGCATAGGCCTGCACGTTGCAAACCCCCCCACCCCATTTAAGGAACAAAGGGGGATATTTACAATAAAATGTCAGAGTGAGGTGATACTCCAAAATTGGTAACTCCGCACTTTGACATTTTTCAAACACAGGGATGCGCTGTATTTACAACAGTATGGCACACCCCTGCTTTCCCCTAGCGCAGGCGCTAAATAAGCTGCCTAGCACCAGTGTAGGCACCCTTGTACCATGTTGCAGGGGTTTTGCACTGCAGGGGCGATTGTTTATGTGCACATAAACAATCTTGAAAGGTGATTTGCTGTTTCCATGTGTGCTGCAGATTGCAGCACACATGAAAAGAGCAAAATACGAGGAGAAATTAATAATTTCTCCTCGTATCGCCGTCTTAAGACCAGGTTTTACCTGGTCTTGGTTTTTGGCACTGTCCCATCCTTGTAAATATGGGGCAGCATCATCAAAAACAAATGATGTTGCCTAAACAGCCCACATGATAGTGTTCATTGTATTTAAAAAGTGTGGGGGGGGGGGGTGTTTGTATATTTTACATGTCCTGGTAGTGAAAAAGTCCTACATTTGTTTTCACTACTGTAAGGCCTACCTCTCCCATTGGATAACATTGGATTACCATAGGATAACATTGGATTACCTTATTGCATTTAATAAGTGCTAACTTTTGATTGGATACAGGTAGAAATGTCATGTTTGGACAAAAATGAACTGTAATTTCAATTTCTCTTTAATGGTAAGGTTGGATTTTATAATACAAGTTTGAAAATGACAATTTTAAAAAAATTCCATTTTCTTCCCCTGACCTTTCTGAGGCCTTCTATGAGTTTCCATCTGCCTGGGCCTGTTAAATGCTAACCCATCAGAAATGCATACTGGGGCCAGACAGAGAACAATAGGACCTGGGTGTAGCTGGGGGAGGTCCATTTTGCCAGGGTCGGGTGGGCGGAGCTGTTCCCTGATCCACTTACATTTCAAAGGGCCTTCCTCTAGCACACTCACGAATGAACTTGACACCAGACTTTTGTCACCCTACACATCTTGGATACTGGGTAGGGGAAGAAAGGGAAGGAAGGAACTTTCCCAAAACAGATGTGAGAATGGACTAGATGTTTCCACTGCTTCAAAGGGTGGTGCTAGGTATCAATATTGGATCTCCTGAGCAACTCATCAGTACACTCCTGGACCTGTTGACATTACAAAAAGACTGCCTTGTTCCATCACCACCCCCTTTTGTACCGCTTTGTTCGCCATAAGTTGGCAGGGTATGCTCAGACGTGAGTCCCTTGCTCACTTGATTCAAGCAAGCCTGGCCGAAGACGGCTGAAATGCCAGAAACCGGTCCTAGGAAGCTTGTTTCCGGTCCAGGGAAGGCATGGCTTGGCAGTTCGGGCTGGACTGTTCCCATGAGGCACAGGGTCAGACTGATTTGCATATGGCCATGTCTGAACTGCGGTGGCAGAGTGGGCTAAAGAACGGTGATGGATTAAACCCAGATCTGTTGACTGGGTGTGAGTGTTTGATTGGTTCAGATGCTCCGTCCATCACCACCCCCTTTTGTACCGCTTTGTTAGCCATAAGTTAGCAGAGTATGCTCAGACGTGAGTCCCTTGCTCACTTTGCCACTGGATTCAAGCAAGCCTGGCTGAAGACGGCTGAAATGCCAGAAACCGGTCCTTGGAAGCTTGTTTCCGGTCCAGGGAAGGCATGGCTTGGCAGTTCGGGCTGGACTGTTCCCATGAAACACAGGATCAGACTGATTTGCATATGGCCATGTCTGAACTGGGGTGGCAGAGTGGGCTAAAGAACGGTAATGGATTAAACCCAGATCTGTTGACTGGGTGTGAGTGTTTGATTGGTTCAGATGCTCCGTCCATCACCACCCCCTTTTGTACCGCTTTGTTCCCCAGACGGCTGCCCTGCTGCTTGAGGCCTGCCTTGCTCTTCAGAAGACTACCCTGCTGCCTTAGGCCTGTCCTGCTGTCCGAGAAGGAAGACTGGATCTGCTCCCTTCATACCCGGTTTTACTTAGTGACTCCAAGGTTTAATTGGCTGGCCTCCTGTTCTGACCTACAGGGACAGAACACACTCCAGAGGCTTCCCTGCAAATATCAGCTGACCTGCTAAAACTGGACCTGCCTGAGCTCCACTCGCCTCTGCTAGAGTGAGCCCCTGATCTTAAGAGATGCCTTCCCAGGTCCTGTACTCTTGACTGCAATCACAGTGCACTCAACAAGAAAAGGAGAAAACCTGAAATTCTGGACTCTTCGCACAGTACTTTGAGAAGGTACCTTTCTCAGCAGAACTTACCTAGTCCCTGTATCTGGCCAGCATTCCATCGCAATCGGCCTAAACTTGAGACTTCCCCCAGTCTAGCACGACCAGACGACCGCAAGTGCCTGAAACTTTCAAATTGCACATCTCCAGTTCTACTGATTGGATTTCTGTCATTTTGGCCTCGTTTTATTTATTCAAAATGTCTCTATTTTTCTAAATTGTTGTGGGATTTTTCTTGTGTTGTGTATTCACTTTATTACTGTTTGTGTGATGCATAAACACTTTGTCCAGTGCCTCTAAGTTAAGCATGACTGCTTTTGTGCCAAGCTACCAGAGGATTAAGCACAGGTTAGTTTACTGACCTTTGTGGTTCACCCTGCCATGGGTTGTGGTTGCTGCTTGAATATGGGTTTCCACCCCCCTCAATCAATAACCCAATTTATTACACATTGTAATTTGGCAGAACCATCAATGGTAGAGTCTTTCCTGGGAACTGAGCCCTGAAAACCTTCTGCTCTTTGACCTATGTCTTCTATTTACTTTTTAATTTTCGGATGCGCCACACCGGCTCATTTATCCACTGCCAGATTACCCAGGCCCTAATTTTTTGTTTGCAGTGAATGGGATGGGGAAGGTGAAACTACGCCTCAGCAAAGTCTGGAAAGTGCTAATCTTCCAGATTTGACCTCACTATGTTGGGTTAGGGCTGGGGTTCACTGTGCCTGCTTCTAATTAACAGAGACTGCTAATATCCTTGTTTGAAGAATATCATCTCCACCTCATGACATTGAGGAGCTCAGCACAATGTCTTTACAGGATACGTTATCCAGCACAAAGGGGGAAGGTTCTTGCAATCTTATTAGTGGTGAATTGTTTTGGGGCTGGTACATATACATGATTAATATAGCTTTTAACTTGCCAGAGCCTCATGATGGTGAGACGCTCCCTCATGCAACGACCAGAGATGATGAAATCAAAAGTGCACCAACCCTTCACTCCTTCCATGATCTGCTAAAGGTACATCTGTTTAGAATGTACCTGACCAAATAATTCATTCTTGTTCCCATTTTCACTGTCAGAGCTGATCTGTTTGCCATGCAATAGTCATCCATCTTCCTTCCTTCCTCCTCTCCCTAATCCCTCTTCTTTACTTTTCTTCAGCCTTTCCTTCCTCTCTCTTCTCAACTCCCCCAGTTCAATCCAATTTCCTTTTGTCCCGCTTCTCCCTTCCCATATCCGTCTTCTCCCCACTATAACCCCTATTATACCTCCTTGTCCACTCACCTAATTAAACCCTTTTTCTTCACCACTCCTCTTTGCCGCCTTCTTCTGTGTTTGCTAATTCCAGTTTTATGCAAGACCTAGAGGCGCATTTATTGTCACCATATAAAGAGCATCTATGTCTTTGGTTATTATGCGCACCATTAATATTGGAAATAAATAAATGATGAGAAAGAAAACATGTAGGGGGGTCCAGGTGACGGATGGAGGCAACGTAGGCCCTGCGGCAGAGCAGATAGATACTGTCATTAAATAACTGGAGAACATCCTTAAATCCCGCCTCCTCAGGCATCTCACCAGGTGTGAAAAGGGTACTGAGGCTAAATAAACATTAGCAAAGCCAATAGTTGTCACTTTTTAATGGCAACATCCAAAATTGATTCAGAAAAGGGGGTGGTGATGAACAGAGTGTCTGAATTAAGCAGACCACTCTTACCCAGTCCAAAGATCAGGGCTTGATCCATCACCGTTATTTATCTCACTGCCCCATCCCAGCTCAGAACCTGGCTATATGCAAATTAGTCTGTCCCTGGCCCAGTGCATCATGGGAACAGGGCAGACCAAACTACCAAGCCAATTCTTCACCAGAAAGGAGACAAGCTTCCGGGGACCGGTTTCTGGCATTTCAGCCTCGTCTGCCCGGCTTGCTTGAATCCTGATGGAGCAGTGAGAAAGGGACTCATGTCTGAGTATACCCTGCCACACCTATAGTGGCCAAAAACGATTCAGAAAAGGGGGTGGTGATGAACAGAGTGTCTGAATTAAGCAGACCACTCTTACCCAGTCCAAAGATCAGGGCTTGATCCATCACCGTTATTTATCTCACTGCCCCATCCCAGCTCAGAACCTGGCTATATGCAAATTAGTCTGTCCCTGGCCCAAAATTTTGGCTTTGACATTACTTTCTGCCGATGCTTTGCCGCTAGATTACCAATACAGAACAGCATTAGTAAAAACAACAAAAAAAGCGTGATGATGAATACATATGCATGCGTCATCATATCACAATGCTATGGCGGACCCAGCATGATGGCGCATACATGTGCATGCATAAGGTGAATCATTGTCTATTGGAAGGAGTACAATCAAACAATGGTCTGCTATTGCAAGGAAAATAAGTCTGGGGCCTCATGAAGCTGAAGTAAGATACACACGGCCCACCCTCTGCCGCCCCAAGCTAATGGAGACGTTGAACGATTTATGAGATCTCTTAACAAGAGGCTCTATACAAGTGGGGCAAACAAAGAGGAGGTGATTTCTGAGGAGTTACTAAAATACTCCCCATTGTTCAAGCAAATGTTTCAACCCTTAGTTATGAAGAGTTGACTTGTAAGTTCCGAGGTCCAGATCAAATCCTCACAGTATCCCAGTCCGGTAGGCCAGTCGGCGGTGCAGAAGAAATGCCCAAAAAACAATTGCAAGAGAGTTAAGGTAGATGTACTGACCATATATTGGTTAAAAACAGAGAGGTACCCCTTAAACTGATCAAGGGAAATAGGGTTAAACAACCAAGTGAAAGCGAAGTTCCCTTGAACTGAACTTTAAATAAAAGTCACAAAAACGATCTATACCTAAATTAAAAAGATTTTTGACAAATTCACAAACTAATCTGAGGAAAGGGATCACGTTTTATTAAGTATACAAACAATAAAATACAATAAAATACAGTAGATGCTAAACAAAACAATACTAGAAGCTAGGTAAAAAACATCATAACAAATCATAACATTCAATTATGACCCGCATAATTGGTGCACAAGGACCGAAACAGTAAGACATAAAAATTGTACAATACTAATCGTATATTCAGACTCCTGGTTTCAAACATCGATGTTATGTACTTAAATAATTAATGTATCAACAACGATGACAGAGTCTTGAATTACACAGGACAAGAAAGCGTCGACACGTTTCGGTGGATTTCCCAAATTTTTGCCACCTTTCTCAAGACTTTGCACAATATCTGTCGTAACCAGGGGGTCATTAAAATTTCCCTAGAATAAATATACAATACGTTAGGGAAAATCTCCAAAACTCTTTCATATACCACATTTGTTAACAATCAAATACATTTGATTAATTAAATTTGATTAAAAAACCTCCTTTATGTAACCTTAATTATATAAGAATTAAAGAACATATTAATGTCAATAAATAACATATTCCTCAAGTGTCATTAAAGTACAAAGCTCTGAATGGTGAATGGGGATTCACTTGTGTCAGCTGCCAATGATGACCAAGTGGATACTCAGAAACGCTTGTTTTTCAAGAAAGTTGAACGCTCATGTGCAGAAGAGAAAAGAGAAAAAGCTAATAATGGAAATTACCTTTGTGTCAGAGTCAAGGATAATGTTTTGCCCTCATACCAGCACAATGGTAGCTGGCTTGCATGAGCCGGAAAGTATTCCTCCGCCACAGCTTGTCTTGAGAATTGTTGGTAACTCCAATGCCATGCTATCAGGGGCTCTTCAAACGTCACATTTACTAATCCTTCTGGTCTTAAAAGACTCATTCCTGATGCAACTTCAGACTTCACACACTCTAAAATCCTCTATTATTTTAAACCAGCTGCCTGGTGTATGAAGCGGGACTTTTGCGAGCTCAACATTGCTCTGGTGTGTACAAACACCAAACTGCGATTCTACAGAAGAGGAGCTTGGGTTTGTGAATCGTTATTTGGAAGGGGCGTATTTAGGGCGCCCCTCCCAAATACCAAATTGCAGTAGTAGGTTTTAATGTTTTGCAAACAAACTCCGGTTGCAAATTATAACTTTGTTTACCGACTACTGAAAGCTAACGGCAATCATTCACGAATGGGAAAGGGTTCCCAGTGGACCCCTTCTCCTATGAAAATGTAAAAACAAATATTTTTTAAGAGCAGGCAGTGGTCCTAAGTACGTTATTTGCCCACATTTTTTCTCACATTACTTATGGGCCTGAATCTACAGCTTCTTCTGAGTGCAGTCTAAAACCCTTGATAATTATCAACATATGCCTCCAGCCATTATTTTTCACTTTCAACCCTTGAGCTGATCTGAACTGGCTGGGCATGTGGTCTAGCAGTAGCTTATCAGTGGAAAGAGGGTTTTACCTGATTCTAGTGCCTATCAAAAATACCTAATATCGCACAATCTTCACAAGTAAATGTTATTTCTTTGCACATTCTTGCACCCTCAAACTGCATGTTGTCTCAAAAATATTCTCTACTTTTCTTAAATTCGGCATGAAAAACGGGCCTTTAATTAAAACTTCTGTTTGTCGCCTCTCCTTTTTTCCCTCTTTCAAATGTCCCTCTCCTCTTTCTGAGCACAATCTACACTGGAACATGCATGTTTGCCTCATTCTCCATTATTGTATTTCTGCAAATTGCCCACAACTCATTTACAAGATCACAGTCTCTCCTCCTTCCTACCAATGCAACCCAACAATACCTAATCTCCTCTAATTCATCCATTAATCCTACCAACCCTGTGTGCGAGGTCGCATACCCGCCACTAATGATTGCAACTAGCCTCTATTAATTTAGCCCACAATAAAGAAACTGGAATGAGTGCATAGAAAGGTTTACTTGAGGGCACAAGGCTAATCCAATAACACTAAACTAGCCATTAACCTTGGGTTCCGGAGAAGCGTCCTGTCTGGCGAAAAGCGCTTCAACACCTCTTCTGGGGTAGTAAGCACTATATAAATGCAATGACAATTAGCAAGAGTGAGAATCGTCCGGAAGAAAGCCTATTTTCTGTATTTTTCCATATTTATGAAATACAGACAGGCAAATAGACTGTTTTCTGTCTGGCCACCTGGTAATCTTTTTCCCACCCTATTGCACCTTTGTTGATTTGTCTTATCCGTCCGCTCTTTGCCTACCTCTAGCTCCCCTCTTAATGTCTCTCTCTCTGGCCAGTGTCATTTTAAGGAATACTGGGCCCTCTGGGCAACACATATTGCAGCTGTTTTGTGTGTGAATCTTTAGGTGTATGTTGTGCTAACGCGGGATTACTGGTTACTAGTTACCTTACCAAATCCCAAACTAAGTCGACTGAATCGTTGGTACCTGTCATTGAGTAAAAGGTAATCTAACAATAAGTCAATCAATTTAAAAACTTACACCACTCTAAATGACCACTGACCAAATTTTAAGTTTCAAAGATTTAATATAAAGTCAAAGATAACTGAAGATACAAACTTCTCAAAATGAGATTCAGAAGATAAATGGGTATCACTATGAACATGAACTTTTTGAATAGTCTGAGTCTGAAAAACAGAATAATGAGTACAACTTCCAATAACATAAGCGTTGCCAAAATGGATACAAGTTGCAACCTCAAAGTCATTACAGAAAAGAAAATTAAGGTTAGTCTGTCCCTACACTATACTAAGTGACATCCCTACTTAACAAGATCTTTACCCCTCTAGGTGTCAGCCGTGGTGACTTCCTAAGAAGATCACGCACTTCTCTTTGTCTCTTCTCTGATAATGGGTCTCTCCTGATCAGACTATCTGCCTACCCATCCGCTTCCTTAGGCTCCCAAAATCATCTGCTCTGCTCTCCTCCCGGGTCTCTTTCCCTAATACCAAATCACATTTCGGATAGGAACGCCCCTTGGGACGCCCCTCACGTGGTACATCTTTGCGCGGTAAACTCCATGATGGTACTCTTCAAGACCCTCGTTAAAGTTGACCTTGGTTCCCAGGCTTCTTCTCCAGTGCGCCGATACCCCCTGAAATTCCTGGAGACTCCTACAGGCCTGCGCCAAGCGCCACTGAACAAAGTCCCTTTCATTCGAGCTGATTAGGACCCTCGCACCTGCATACAGTTCGTCCTGCAGTGGGCCTCAAATTCCAGACTCCACCATATCTTTAGGTCGTAAAACACACTCAAAGCTCTGTGCTGGACACCTCTCGACTTCTTCCCTAACGAGCACATGGCAGTTCAAACGATATGACATTATCAGTTCAGGCCTACTTGATTTACATGAAGCAGGTCCCTGCACTCTTAAAACATTAACTTGATTTAAACAACATTCTTAACTAGCATACGTTTCTAAAACAACACATCTATAAAACATATATTTCAAACTTAATTCGATAATACATTTGTGGAAGAACCAGGTTAACCCCATCTCACATTATTTTAGCAGCACGTTTAGATTTGCTGTGAATTGCCCTAAGGCCTACACAATATACTGGATTTTTTTAGAGTTCTATTCAACTCTAACATGATTCCTTTAACATGAGAACATGAGGTTTTCGTTTTCATTCCAACATTTCTACATTAATCTCACACAGTTATGATTATTGTTACTCTACTTAAACATTCTATACATTTCACTACTGAATATAAGACACTCTGTGTATTTCACTTCTAAATATAAAACACTCGTGTGTAAACATGTTTAAACTAACTACGTGCTTGTAAATATGGTGCACTCATACATTTTTCAGACTTGTGCTCTCTCAATCCCCCCTTTGATGACCTTCAGGGGTCATCACCATCAAGACACCATCACAAAATGTAGAACCCTTCAAAGTGAAGTCGTGGCAGTGCCACCTCTTTTCATTGTCTCCAATGCTTTTAGATTCCGGTATTGAGTGTCCTGCATCGCTGTCAACTTTTCCTCCTGTTTCCTCATAATTCTCTGTAACCTATTTGCTCTATACCACTGATACAAACGCACCAATCCCCACAAAGTGATTACACAAATCACAATTATGATGATGGGTTTCAGTATGTACCAAACGATACCCTTTCCTAAGTTGGCAAACCAACCTCCAACTTTACCCATTCCATGACCTACTTTTTCCCACACATTTATCTTTGTCAAATCCTCAATTTCGTAGTGTATGGCAGTGATGTTTCGTATATACTTCTCTAGAGGTTTTGAATTGTCTGGAATGTAAGTGCAACATTCCTGGACCTTCAAAGCCTTACAGACTCCTCCCTCTTTAGCTAACAGAACATCTAAAGCAAGTCGGTTCTGAAGAACCATTGCCCTAATCGATTGCATCTCACCTTCTATCAGCATCAACGATCTAGCAGTACTGGCAGATAGCCTATCTACGACTGTAGCTAACCTCCTGATCTTAATGTCATTCAATATCAGTCCTAAGATAGGGAATGCAGCACCGAGTACATCTCCAACTACTTCTGCTGCACCCAGCCCTCTCTTCCACCTAGTTGGTATTTCTTTCTTTGTCGTTTCTAAATTCTCAACATGATATATTTTAGGGAAGACAACAGCCAGATAGCATGATCCATACCAATTATCTGGTAGCTTCACATAGGCATTTCTTCCACATACAAAATATACATTTGGAATTGCTTGCATCCCTTTCAAAAAATCCTTAGAGTAATACTCCAGTTGAAAGGCATGTTCACAATGGACTTGACCTACATAAAAATTCTCATAATAGGAGTAACTCCTGTGGATGCACAGTTTCCCCCGTTTCTCCTTATCTAAAGCAATTGGACCAATACTACCCTTTCTTTGATGTGCCCTTTCCTCCTTGGTCCAATCTGTTTCCCATTGTCCTGAGGCCTTCAGAATCTTCTGCCTCCTGTATCTAGTATCTACCTGCCCTATAAACTTTTTCTCAATTTCTGACACTTGACAAGTCAGATTGTTTCTTCGAGCATGTGAAGTATCTAATGTTTTCCATGGAATAAACCATTTGTGTAATCTGTCTTCGCTTTTGTAGTAGTCCCACTTGTTCAAATGCTTGAAATTCGGGACCTCTGGCAATGTCGAGTCGAAATTCGAGAAATAATACTCAAATCCTTCTCGTCCATAAAATATGCTCAACAACAAACTGCATGTGATTCCATATGTCAATGGAAGATGATGGTATCTGATACCCTCCTCCACAGAAGCTGGTAATTGCATACAAACGTAGCAATTCTTCACCTCCATGGCATCAACGTATTCATAAAGCAATTTAGCATAAGCATTTGACCTGAAATTTCCCTGTGACTCATCTGTATGTAACCTTTTTATTTCTGCATCTAACAACGCTTTGTCTTTATCATTGATGTTTCCCTTATCATTAACAATAGTGGTTCTCGGTGTTGACACTCCCTTGACCTCCTTGACTGCAGTTGCATCTCTCTCGTGTCCCACTATGTATGAGACAGTAACCACTAAAACTATCAGGGAAATCACCACTCCCAACAATGTGCCAACTATACATTTTGCCCTGCGGTTCGGGTTGCCAGCCTCCATGTTCTCAAACAGTGTAGTTCTTGACTTTCTTCCAGCATTCGCTTCTTCTTCTCTCTGTACAAAGTCTTTCTTTTACATATTGTCCCTCTTTGGAACACTTGGAAGCCGACAATTTACTCCGCAAAACATTTTAAAGCCCTGTAGAAAACAGACAACCCTAGCCCTTCTCCATCCGCTCAAAGGAAACCCCTACCAATTTTCTTCTTCCACTCGGCGCTAGGTTATCTTGCAGTAATTTTTCAAAGTCCTATCAAAAGTCTTTTTACAACAAAGTGTTAGTCCAAAACAATGCGATCTCCGAGAAGTTCTACTACTCGCTCAAGCATCTCCAAACGAAGAAGAGTTCCCTCTAATATTGGATATCATGAACAGCAAACTGGAAATTCAACTGTTTCTAAGAGCAATTTTCTTATTCCGCTTAGGAGAGGAGGATAGACGATGTTGAGTGTCAGCAACCTTTCAGTCTCCGCCCCCGGTAGCAGGAACAGAATTTGTACAGTGATGATTGGGTCAGTTCTGATCAGGTTCACTTCCCTGACCCTCCCGGTTCTGTGCCCCACCGACATCTGCAACGAGGTAGGTCCAATCAGGAGTAGAGTATCTTCTACTAGGCACTCGCACCCTCCTTGATCTTCTAGGGCCCTCCTCGGTTCCCTCTTGGGTATCTTCCTCTTGATCCGAGTCTTCGGATATAGGAACAAGTGTTTCTTCCTGGGCCGACCTCAAACTTAGCCTCCTGTCTCTTCCCGGCCAAGTGGCAGCCTCACACCTTGTTCTCCTATATCTCGTCCTCACACTCGGTTCTTGATCACTTTGGTACTGATCCGTGTCTGTTTCGTATTCACTGCTGCTCTCTCCTTCAGTTGCGTCTTCAGTCTCACTGCCGTCCTGCCTTCGCTCTTCTTCTGAATCCGATGCGTTCCCAACTTCTTCCGACACCCCCTCAGCTGCCTCAATCCCTTCTTGCGACTCTTCTTCCACTTCCGGGCTTTCGTCTGGAATAGGAGCTGTTCCTTCTAGAGGTGCTGGAACTCTTCGAGTATGGGATGCATGGATCCAATTTGGCAGCCCCCCGCACTTCACCGCGGTGTTCGTTATCAGGATTACCTGAAAGGGCCCACGCCAACGAACATCTAGGCAGTTCTTCCGGACGTGTTTTTTAACCAACACCCAGTCCCCTGGGTTCAGGTCATGACACAGGTTCCTCGATGCTGGAACTTCAGCCGCATGCACCTGAAGGGACACAGAATGGATGGCGTCAGACAGTCCTTTACAATAATCCAAGATCAGATCATCTGTAATATTCAATAGGGCAGCAGTTGGAACTGTGGGAAGTCTCATGGCCCTCCCCATCAGAATCTCGTGTGGAGAGAGACCTGTCCTCCTGTCAGGAGTGCTGCGCATGCTCATGAGCACTAGAGGAAGAGCATCTGGCCAACTCAAAGATGTGGATGCCACTACTTTAGCCAATCTATTCTTTAAAGTGCCGTTCACTTGTTCCACAATTCCTGAAGCTTCTGGTCGATAACTACAATGCAGCTTTTGATCGATATTCAGTGTGGAGCACAACATCTTCACTATTTCGCTGTTAAAATGTTTTCCTCTGTCCGATTCCAAAGAGGCAGGCACCCCGAAGCGCGGTATCAACTCCCTGAGCAACAATTTAGCCACTGTGAGTGTATCGCACCTACGTGTAGGGTACGCTTCAACCCATCTGGAAAATACGCATACAATCACCAACACATACCGAAGGCGATTAACTCTTGGCATTTCGATGAAATCTAGTTGCATTCTATTGAAAGGCCCCCCCGACCTCCCAATGTGACTCAGTGTGACTGGTGTTCGTTTGCCTACGTTCAGTTGTTGGCAGGTAACACATCGCTTACATACTGATTCTGCTGCTATTCTAAATTTAGGGCAATACCAAGTTTGCCTAAACACTCTCATCATAGCATCCCTTCCTAGATGTACTGGACCATGTATTTCTCTCGCCATGGGATTAGCTAATTCTTCAGGTAACACAGCCCTCCCATCTGCTGAAACCCAAAAATCCATTTCACTTCGCACGCAACCTGCTATTTCCCATGCCTTTTTCTCTGTTTCAGGTGCGTTCTCCTGCATCATTCTTAAATCCTCCCAAGTGTCTACAGTTTCTAACATCATACTTAATTCTGTCTTTTCTTCAGCACCATCTATTTCCACTTTTGAAAACGAATAATCTTGTTCCGCACAATAACGTGCGACTTCATCAGCGTATCTGTTGCCTTGTGACACAAAATCGGTATTCTTAGTATGAGCTACACACTTTACTATTGCGATGTCAACTGGACCTTGTAATGCTTCTAACAACAGTCGCACAAATTCTCCATTTCGAATGGGCGAACCAGAGGAGGTCATGTAACCCCTCTGAGACCACAACTGCCCGAAATCATGAACCACACCGAAACCATATTGGCTGTCCGTGTAGATGGTGACTCTCTTTCCGTTTCCTGCTATGCAGGCACGAGTTAGGGCAATAATTTCTGCTACCTGTGCGGAATGTACTCCTTCCAGGCAAGCAGCTTCCACAACTCCAGTAATAGTACAAACGGCATAAGCTGCTCTCAACCGACCAGTATCGTCTCTTAAACATGAGCCATCAACAAAATAAATTTCATCGGGGTCAGACAACGGCTCATCCACAATATCTGGTCTGGGTTTCGTGCATAGTTTAGTCACATCAAGGCAATCGTGGTCTTCACATCCTTCGCCTTCTATTACAGTAGGTAATGGCATTAAAGTAGCAGGATTCAAGACAGAGCATCTCCTGAGAGTCACGTTCTCCGCGGCAAGAATAACTTGCTCGTAGCGCGTGAGCCTACTATTGGTCAGATGCTGCGTCTTCGTCCTGGTCATTAGCAATTCAACTGAATGTGGTACATACACCACCACTGGATGTCCCATCACAATACTCTCGCTCCTTTCAATGCTGACACCCGTTGCAGCAACGGATTTGAGACACCCGGGCAACGCTGCGGCTACTGGATCTAATGTAGCCGAAAAATATGCAACTGGTCTACGGGCATTTCCGTGGGCCTGTGCCAAGACTGACAAAGCACATCCCTCTCTCTCACAGCAATAGAGTGAAAATGATTTCTCGTAATCGGGCATTCCCAGAGCCGGAGCACGACATAAATCGTCCCTCAGCTGCAAGAACGCCACCAAGCATTCTTCGTCCCATGGTACCGGATCACTCACCTCCTTGTGCGTCAGTTTCTGTAAGGGCTTCGCTTTCAGTGAAAAGTTAACTATCCACTGTCGGCAGTAACCCACCATTCCTAGGAACATTCTAACTTCTCTCTGTGTTGTAGGCGCATTCATCTTCATTATCGCCTCAATCCTCTCTGGTGACACCTTACGTTTTCCTTTCTCTAACCGGTGCCCTAAATACTGTACTTCTGTCAGACAATACTGCAATTTGCTCGGAGATACCTTATGTCCATTTTCAGCTAAATGGTTCAATAAGGCAATCGAGTCTGCTTTACAGGCTTCCTCTGTCTCTGACGCAACAAGTAGGTCATCTATGTATTGGACCAGAACCGAGTTCTGGGGCAGTACTAGATTTTCGAGATTCTTTTTCAACAACTGGTTGAAGATGGATGGGCTGTCTGTGAATCCTTGTGGGATTCGACACCATGTTAAAACGCGATCTTCCATTTTAAAAGCAAAAAGATACCTGCTCTCTTCATCCAATGGGATTGAAAAGAAAGCCTGGCAAAGATCTATCACTGTGAACCATTCTGCTTGACATGGTATTTGAAACAGTATCACTGAAGGATTCGGTACCACGGGACAACATGAAACGACTATATTGTTAATTTTTCGCAAATCCTGCACTATCCTGAATTTCCCACTAGGTTTCTGCAAACCCATAATCGGGGAGTTACAAGGACTACCCACGATTTCTTTCAGTATTCCCTGTTGTATCATTGACTCGATCACAGGTTTTATTCCTGCAATCGTTTCCTGGGACAATTTGTATTGAGGCGTTCTTGGAAACTCAGCATTTGGTTTTACCAGTATTTTTACCGGTTCTACCCCTTTAATCAATCCTATTTCCTCTCCGGTGAAATCCCATACCTCTGACGCCACTGCATCTCGTAGGTCTTGGGGAAGATCTTCTACTGTCAGAGTAGGATATAGTTCTACACAGGATTTTGAATTGGCCACCTTAAAAGTAGCATCTTCATCGGTAGTCTGTACCTCCACTCCTTGCGGGGTGCAGTATATTGTGCAGTTCAATTTGCACAACAAGTCCCTTCCTAACAGACATACCGGACTCGAGTCACAAACCACAAACTGATGTTCGTTCATATGGTTTCCTATCTTCACAGACACTGGTTCTGTCAAGGGACTAGTCATTCTTTTGTTCGCGACTCCTACCACCTGAATTGTTTCCCCTGACATCGGCAAGTCTGGAACCACCGCCGATCTCAGTGTTGATCGGGTAGCCCCAGTATCCACCAAGAACGTTGTGGGACACCCTGCCACTTCTGCCTCAACAAATGGCCCTCTTTGATCCACCTCTAGGACTGCCCCGAGGGTACAGTCCTCTTCACTGCTCACACGTTGTCCTGTCAATGGATCAATGTAATAACACTTTTCTTCCTCGATGAATAGAGGCATTTGTTTAAAGACCTTTCCCCCTGTCGCTACCTTCGGTGGCTGTGGGAACTGGGCCCGTGGAGCCGAAGTCCCCCCTTTGACCACCTTGCTACCTGGAACTGTCACCTTTTGAGTTGGGACTTCTTGGACCTGCTCTTCTACTTCTAGCTCTCCATTTTCAGGGTTAAAGGGGCACTCGCGTCGCCAATGCCCCACCTGGTGACACTGATGGCACTTCGTCGTTTTCTTTAAAGTGGCAAAGTCTATTCTAGGTCTCTGCCCTTCTTCATTATCTTTGTTCTGACCGTTTGGTTTTCGTCCCATCCCCTGCTTCTGCTGGCCACCCTTCCCAGCGGACTGCATTTGCACCACCATCAATTTCTCCTTTAGATTCTTGGCTTTAGAATCTATCTCGTCGCTACAGTATCTTGCATAACGTAAAATCTCATCTAGTGGTTTGTTCTGCCAACAGATTAAATGTTGCTGTATCATCAAACAAATATCAGGTCTCAACCCCAAGACAAACTTTGACACAAACTGCCCTATATCTTTGGGATCCATTACATCGAGTCCACTGTATTGCTTGAATGTTTTCAATAATCTCTCATAAAACTCGTGAACTGTCTCCTTGGGTTCCTGCCTTGTTCGGTCTATTTTCACCCAATCTATATCCTGTGGTGGTACCTTATCTTTCAGCCATGCTATTACCCTTTCATATTTTCGCATGACAATCTCGGACGGTCCATTAGTCCGAGCATCCCTCACTGGTTCAGTATTTGGCCATTCAACACTAGTCTTGCACGGGGTCCACAAATCAGATGGGACCACGATGTCAAACAACGTGTTCAAATCAATCCACAATACTTTCGAGATTTTGACAAACCTTTCTACCTGCTTATACCACTCAACTGGATTGTCCCTTAACTTCGGAAATGAGTTGGTAAATGCAGCTAAGTCTCCTCTACTCCAGGGCACATGTACATAATTTCCATTTGATATTTCTCGCAAAGGGAATGCCTCCATATGCATTACCCTTCCCTCTTGGGTCATCACATTTGCACTTCGTCTAACTGTGCCCTTTTTCGACCACCTTTCTTCCCATTTGTCCAATTCTCTCCACACTCTTATCCCTGATACCAGCTCTCTTATGTGTGTTTTTAATCCAGTAGTTCTCTTCTCATCTAGGTCCTGGTCTGCGTACTGTAATCTGTGGTTACTCTGCAACGCCCTTGTCCTAGATAAATCCACGGCATACCTATCTGCCAAATCAGTCAGTTTCTCATGAAACGCTCTAGCTTTCCTAGTAATATCCTTTGCCATGAACAATAACTCATCCTGTTCATACAATTCTATCCTTTCCAAAGGCAATGTTCCATCTATTATCTCATCAACATCTGATTTTAAACTAGTAACATCGAGCCTCTTTGCCTTAATTTCAGCTTTCAAGACACTCAATTTAGCTCCTCCATCCACATCTCTCCCATCCCAGCTCCGAGATCTACGTTTAGGTACTGGTGAGTTATAGGGAGTCCTCCCCTGTTCCCATCTCTCTAGGTCCCATGCCTTTCCATCTTCTCGGGGTGGGTGGTGAAACACTCCTTCACGCCTCATAGCCCCTCTCTCCCCATCCTGGCTAGTTTCACGGGATGCAGGGTAAGATGTTCCATTACTCCCTCTTTCTTCACTACTTCCCTGTGATTCCTGATTATTCGAGGCGTGGCGGGACCTGTCACTGTTCTCCTTCCTCCAATGTTGAACGTCTTCCCCGAGTGTATGATGAAGGCACCTAAACCTATTCCGAAAAGCTCGTACCATTTCATCTCCTCCTTTCCCCCAGAGACGAGACATTTCCTCACACTCTACATTCCTAGTATTTTGTTCCGGCTGTTCTCCCTGATTTGTAGGACGTGCATCCCCTCTATTCTCTGGACTTTGGCCTTCCCGGCCCTGACTGCTTTCGCTGGCCCCACAATGAGATACAGTCCCATTGCCCCTGGTTTCCCATTCTGGTTCTGTTCTTGTCCTGTTACTCGGGGATACTGTGAACCCGTCCCATTCCCTCAAATCAGCTCTTAATTCTGAATAGGGTCTTGGCCGCGGTCCCCTTAGATCCATTGGTCCTCTCGGACCTCCCTGTTCTGAATTGGGACCGACAGTTGTGTCTAATGGGGTATTCCATGTTACCGATCCTGGCAATTGTTTCCATGCATTTGTCACATTATTCCTCCTTTCTATCTCAATCCTTTCTCTATCCAATTGCCTCTGTTCTTCCTCTCTATCTCTTTCTGGGTTATAGATCGATACTATAGGCCCTATGGTAACAGGCACTTGAAGAGCATCTGGCAATCCAAAGGACCCAACCCTTTCGGTGGCTGGCGTTTTCTGCACCACAAACCTTCCCACTACCCTCTGTACTGTGCTAGGTTGAGGTGTCTCCCCACCTTTGGTAGGTGTCCATTCCGATATAGGGAGTGGTGTATACCCCTCTATGGCATTCCCATCTTCCCTTGCGAGCCCTCTATCTTCTATCACCCCCACTCTCGGAGGTGGTCTATCCATTAACAATCTGTTTATCAGATTGTCCTCCGACTCGCTTTCCTCGTCTTCTTCCATGAGGTTTCCTCCTCCTCCTGCCACCTCCCTCATCGGATACATTTTCTCCACCTCAATAACCTGTACCCTCCACCGCTTTGCTTCCTCATCCCATTTAGAATCTCGCACTGCTCTTACCGATCGCGTCAGTCTTTGTTGACGCCTGTTCAAATTTCTGTTGTGTGCAGCCCTAATCCATGCGTTAAGGGCCTCAAACTGTGTTGGTCTGGGCGAGGGTTTCAATGAGGACATGTTTGCTTTTAGCCGATGTAACACTTCTAACTTAAACGTCCCGTACCTCGGGAACTGCATTTCCTCATTCCCTTCCGTAAGCTTATTCCAAGCCCCAATCCATAATATGGTATGCAGCCCAACATTCGTTGCCATATAATGAGCTGGCGTACCCTCCGGCGGAGCCTCTTCCCCATAATAATGCTCACTTCTTTTTCTTTTAAAGATCCCTTTCAAACACTTAAAACACTTCATGATTTCTCTTTTCTCCGCGTTTATTTACTTCCTGATGACAATCCACCAATCTCAGCGCCGTTCTTTACTAACTGGCCTATCCGTACGCGACTTTCCTCCGACGTCACTCTAGCCGCCCAACCAGAGCGCGGCTCCAGCTAACGTCACACCAACCGCTCAATCACAGCGCGGCTCTAGCCGACGTCACCCGTCCCCCTTCGCAGCAGTTCCCCTCCTTTCTCAGCTCGTCTCCTCGGTCATGCACGCGTCCCATTCATACTCTGAAAAATGATTACTTCCGTCCAAGCGATCACCTTTCTTGACTGTACGCCCACAGTCTTCTCTGTAGTTGTCACCTTAACTTGGCGAAATGTCTTTCCGTTTACTTCCAGACAATCGCCTTCTCCGATAGGTTACTCACACGCAGTAACTTTCGACCAGCGTCCGTTACTCATACACTCACTCTTACTCTCCCCCTATCTTGGATCCACGGCGGTCAATGGTACCTCGTGACCTCCGTACTATGGTCGACAACTACCCTGGATGTTCGATACACCCAAAACCACTTAAGCTCTGGCCTGAACTTAAGATTTCACCAGTTCACCCGTTTACCAGGTAACCAGTTTACCAGGTTGCGCGCGCTCACAACCTTCTCTCATTTACACTACAGGCATTCAACTCCGCAAGACATTACAATACAAATACAACACAAAACACCGCAATCTGTTCACGCATGACCCTTTTTATACTCACTCTCTTCCGATACTGCTGCTTTTCTCGCACCGTCTGCACCTTTCGGCACACGATTCTTCCGCTGCTCGTCTCTCGACGTCTAGGGGCCTTGGGGTAAACTAACCTCTCTAGATTACCTTCCTCAAGAAGATAACCATCCTCTGCTACCAACTGCTAACGCGGGATTACTGGTTACTAGTTACCTTACCAAATCCCAAACTAAGTCGACTGAATCGTTGGTACCTGTCATTGAGTAAAAGGTAATCTAACAATAAGTCAATCAATTTAAAAACTTACACCACTCTAAATGACCACTGACCAAATTTTAAGTTTCAAAGATTTAATATAAAGTCAAAGATAACTGAAGATACAAACTTCTCTAAATGAGATTCAGAAGATAAATGGGTATCACTATGAACATGAACTTTTTGAATAGTCTGAGTCTGAAAAACAGAATGAGTACAACTTCCAATAACATAAGCGTTGCCAAAATGGATACAAGTTGCAACCTCAAAGTCATTACAGAAAAGAAAATTAAGGTTAGTCTGTCCCTACACTATACTAAGTGACATCCCTACTTAACAAGATCTTTACCCCTCTAGGTGTCAGCCGTGGTGACTTCCTAAGAAGATCACGCACTTCTCTTTGTCTCTTCTCTGATAATGGGTCTCTCCTGATCAGCCTATCTGCCTACCCATCCGCTTCCTTAGGCTCCCAAAATCATCTGCTCTGCTCTCCTCCCGGGTCTCTTTCCCTAATACCAAATCACATTTCGGATAGGAACGCCCCTTGGGACGCCCCTCACGTGGTACATCTTTGCGCGGTAAACTCCATGATGGTACTCTTCAAGACCCTCGTTAAAGTTGACCTTGGTTCCCAGGCTTCTTCTCCAGTGCGCCGATACCCCCTGAAATTCCTGGAGACTCCTACAGGCCTGCGCCAAGCGCCACTGAACAAAGTCCCTTTCATTCGAGCTGATTAGGACCCTCGCACCTGCATACAGTTCGTCCTGCAGTGGGCCTCAAATTCCAGACTCCACCATATCTTTAGGTCGTAAAACACACTCAAAGCTCTGTGCTGGACACCTCTCGACTTCTTCCCTAACGAGCACATGGCAGTTCAAACGATATGACATTATCAGTTCAGGCCTACTTGATTTACATGAAGCAGGTCCCTGCACTCTTAAAACATTAACTTGATTTAAACAACATTCTTAACTAGCATACGTTTCTAAAACAACACATCTATAAAACATATATTTCAAACTTAATTCGATAATACATTTGTGGAAGATTCAGGTTAACCCCATCTCACATTATTTTAGCAGCACGTTTAGATTTGCTGTGAATTGCCCTAAGGCCTACACAATATACTGGATTTTTTTAGAGTTCTATTCAACTCTAACATGATTCCTTTAACATGAGAACATGAGGTTTTCGTTTTCATTCCAACATTTCTACATTAATCTCACACAGTTATGATTATTGTTACTCTACTTAAACATTCTATACATTTCACTACTGAATATAAGACACTCTGTGTATTTCACTTCTAAATATAAAACACTCGTGTGTAAACATGTTTAAACTAACTACGTGCTTGTAAATATGGTGCACTCAAACATTTTTCAGACTTGTGCTCTCTCAGTTGTTTAGCAGCAGACAAGCTTGAATTAGCAGATATCAGGGAACATAAGTAAAAGTTGTTCCGAAAAAGAGGCATCAAAATATATCTTGCCCAGAGCACCAGGACACCTGTTTGTTGTTGCTTGCCTTTCTCTTGTTTCAAAAGATGTGTCTAGATTGGAACGCTATCGGAAAAAGCCATTTCTGCTCACAGTGTGTTTGCATCCGGTGCCATGAAACATTGATGAGCTGAAGCCATCCCATGGAAAAAGACACAAGCACTGAGAATCCCTTGAGCCTTGGGGCCACGCCCCTGCCCTGCCTGGGGCAGACCTGCAGCAGGTGCTGTGACCCTTTGTTTAAAGGAAACAGCGGTGAATCATTATGAGTGTCATGTTGGAGACAGGTACAAACCCTGCCTGGGAAGGCACCCTTTGGGCACAGTGTCAGCTCGGCTTTTGTGCCCGATTCCAACCTTTGCACAAAGTAATGGGGAATAACGCTGAAGAAGTGTGTTGCCCTTGATTGCACTGTTTTGTGGGCTCTATTTCTTCCAGGAAAGACCTGGAGGGGGTTGTGACTGCAAAAATCCCAGGACTGAGCACATTTTATATGAAAATAAGGATGTGCGCCAAGTGTAAAAATCATTCCCTGTCATGGCACTTGGAATGAAGCTATAAGTTAGATGTAGAACAGGGCCAGTCCGGTCACAACAACCAGGTGTGGTTTTAGTGCACACACAGACTCACAACACACCGAGTTACAAACCTATCAAGTCCATTTCACAATCTTTCAAATGAGTATCACCGGACTAGCAGAAAAAGTAATGGAGCCTTTAAGAGAGATTACAATTATTGCATAGTAATTGTATCATAATTGCATTTATATAGCGCTTTCTACTCCTGAGGAGGCGTCAAAGCGTGTTTTTAGTGAGTAGCATGCTACTCCGGAACCCATAAAGGATTAGTGGTGAATTAGCATAGTGAAAATATGAAAGTAATTTAAGTGGTGGATATGTTAATCAGTTATTTGGATTGAGAAGAATATTGGAGGGATAGAAGAGGGAAAAAGGTTTGCATTTATATAGCAGTTGCTACCCTTGATGGGGTGTTGAAGCGCTTTTTGGGCAAGTAGCACGCTACTTCGGAACCCATGAAGGATTAGTGGTGAATTAGAATAGTGAAAATATTAAAGTAATTTGAGTGGCGGATATGTTAGTCAGTTATTTGAATTGAGAAGGATAGTATGGTAACATGGCATACAAAAGAGCCTCGGTGGACATTGAGTTTGCATCTTGCTTTCTTTTACTGAGAAACCATAATGGTGGAACAGACAGGGGTCCTTCAGAAACTTGAACAGGTAAACTGCAGGCCAGGACTAGTGTTAAATTAAAATTTAAGGAAACATTTGGGTGGGTGGTTACAGGACTATGGTTTGGCACCAAGGGATGCTCAAATACAGTGAAATGAAGATTACGAGTGCTTGTAAAAGAGGCTTTTGAAGCTAAAAACAAAATATAAGTTGATCAGTATTTGGAGTACATGTCCTTGATTGTTTTTGCTTTGTCAATTTGCTCGGACTTGATTTGTCAATTGAGGTTTCTTTTTCTCCACTAAAATCTGACATCAATCGTATGTCATGTTAAAAATAAACTATAAGGGGAAAATGTTAATTTATTTTGTGCAATCTTTAAGGAGTGGTGCAGTGCGCTTTTATACTTTTTATAGGTGCAAAGCTTCCTCAGCTTGTTAACATGCCTGCTTCTAACATCTAGAATAATTTGAAGGTTATATGTTTTTAGCACTGCATGCTCATATCTATATGTCATTCACCATTGTTTTATAAATTGGGAAAATCTGGCATTTGTTAGGCATGGTGCCTAAAGCTGTAAAAAGTGTGGTATGACGAGCTACTTAAAAATCAAATTATTATTACTGTTATTATTATGCAATATGGAGATAATGTTAGGGGTCTCGTTCCCTCTCCTGCAGCACACTTATAAAGTAATAAAGCACCCTAAATTTCTAAGGCTGCAGGGCTCGGTTTTTAGTGGGTACGATATGACGTCATCATTTTGCACCTTGGATTGGGACGGAAGTCCTTAAAAGTGCATGCAGTTTTCCCTGACACGGAGGTTCTACCTGATGAAATGTGTAGATGGAAAAACAAAGGTGTGATAATTACCACAAAACTCAAAATCTTCATATCAGTGAAATCTATCATTTGTAACTGAATCAGGATTTCTAGGCACTTGGAAGGACTATGAGTCCAACAGTATTCCAGGTGGTAATTAGATACCAGTCAAATATTTGGGTAAGCTATTCTCTATGGGGCACATGCATCAACATAAGGAATTCAGATTCCTTAATATCAATTTTTAGAAATCGCTATTTAGGAATTGCAATTCCTTATGCATGTAGAAATCGCAAAAAAAATTGCGATTCCTACATATTCCTTAATTGCGAATTGCAAATTGCGATTCGCAATTAAGGAACAGCTACCATTTATTTCTATGGGCCTAGAGGCCCATAGGAATGAATGAGAATTGCATGCGCAATTTGCAAGTACCAAATAGGTACTCGCAAATTGCGTATGCAATTTCAAGGGTGCCAAAAGGACACCCTGTTGCACCCCTGTAATTGCCATGTTACCACATGTTGCGCACATACATGCCCCAAGGCATGTGTGTGTGTAACATGGAACTTTGAAAAATGCACTTTAGTGCATTTTTCTAAGTTTTTGCAAATTACCATCAAGTCCAAATGGATGGTAATTTGCAAACCCTAATTGCGAAATCTCAATTTAAAATTTCATCATGCATTGCAGTTAGGGAATCGCAATTTGCGATTCCCTAAATGCATTCGCAATTTAGGTAATCGCAAATTTTGTGATTACTTAAATTGCGAATTTGCATTTGGGTTGATGCATCCCAAATGCCATTATACCAGTCGCAGTTGCGATCGGTATTTTTGTTGATGCATGTGCCCCATGCCCCTTATTCAAAAAGATAAACTTACACTTTTGTGTAAGTTTGCGATTGTTTGCTATTCACAAAGTTATTTTATTAGCAGTAGTTTTACGACTGGATGATCTGCGCACATAAAAACATAGGACTGTCCTACCTTTGTGACTCAGGCCGAAGGTGTGCTATTGTAGCACCAATCTGGTTTCTGCTCTGCTCCTATGACTGAAGCAGGACCTGCTGTTTTGAAGTTTCTTTTAAACATTTTCCCACAGGAATAGATCACCAAAGTTTTCCCTGCAAAATAATCCTTGACACACTTGTACAGATGTGCGGTAATTAAAACAAAACTCAGATTCCTGTGTGCCAGCTCTAATCAGGATTTACACTATGCACAGAATAAGATCCAAATTTTATGCCTGCATTGTGTAAAATATGTCTAGAGAAATCACCACTGTTTACATTTTTCAAAGGTAGTTTAAGAAATGATTAAACTGCTTTTCAGTACTTAAGAATATTAATACAAAGAAACAAATCTATTAGGCGTTTTTCCAATGTAAGCAGGGAATCATTTCTGCAATTTTAAAGACAAAATGCCATAATATTTGCCACTTTCATTTAGAAAGTAATACATTAGATTGGCTGAACTATGCGGTATTTTATTTAGTTAGAATCATATACAAAACAGATGTGTCTATTTTAGTCTATGACTTTTACTTGATGGGAATGTAGGGCCAGATGTAGGTGGCCATTTACCGACCAGTAATGGACGATTTCGGCTGTTACCGACGAGTAAATGGGTTTTCGGTATGTAGGGGGCCAATTTTACCGATTCGGTACATTTACCGAATCGGTAAATTTACCGAATCGGTAAAATACAGAATCTGTATTTTTACCGATTCGGTAACTTTCAGATGTAGGTGGGACTCTTCTGAGTCCCAAAGGCCTTACAGAATCGGTATTTTACCACCCAATCCAATTGGGTGGTAAAATACCGAATCCAGGTGTGCATGCACATGTGTGCATGCACACCTATGCCATGTGACAGACAGACATGCCCTTAGGGCATGTCTGTGTGCCACATTATTATTATTATTATTATTAAAAAGGATTTGGTACCGCGCACATACACCAATTGGTTTCTTGGCGCTCTAGACCAGGTGGGAGAAGAACATACGGGGGCAGGGCCGCTAGCCGTGCGCCAGACGGAACAGGTAAGTTTTCAAAGAATTGCGAAAGCAACGATAGTCAGTAGACAGACGAATGGCAAGAGGGAGGGAGTTCCAGGTGGCAGGAGCAAGGAAGGAGAAACAGGCTCCTCCATGTTTCTTGCGGTTGAACCTGGGGGTGATCAAAAGGTTGTGAGCCGAGGATCTGAGGTGGCGGGAAGGGATATAGGCGTGCAAACAAGAAGAAATAAAAGCAGGAGCACATAGAAACAAAGATTTGAAAATGGTACAGGCCATTTTAAAAACACACCGCTGTGCAACTGGGAGCCAGTGTAAAGTTTTCAGCAAAGGAGTAACATGCTGATGTTTGGGCTGCCGAAAAATTAATCTGGCTGCCTGGTTCTGGACCAGTTGGAGTCGGGAAAGATGGCAGGCAGGGACCCCCACGTATAGACAGTTGGCATAATCTAGACGTGAGGTGATGAGGGCGAGGATTACAAGAATAAGGGCCTCTTGAGATAGAAACCTGCGAATCTTCCCGATTCGGCGGAGGTGGAAAAGGCAAGCCGAGGTGACGGTGTTAATGTGGGGCCGCATTGAGAGGTCACTAGAAATAGTGACCCCCAGGCTCTTCACGGTATTCACAGGACAGGGAGGGGAACCCAAAGCTGCAGGCCAGAAGTTGGGAGACCAGGGAGTAAGAGAACCACCGGTCACCACAAGCTCCGTTTTACTAGGGTTGAGCTTGAGTTGACTAAGGTTCATCCACTTGTGGTAAATAAATAAATAATACCCTATTTTTGACTAGACATATATCATAACAGATAGCTCAATAAATAAGAGTCAAGATTCGAGGTAGTAGGAGTTTTGCAGGTTTAATACAGCATAAGGACAGGAACAGGACAACCTGCATAGGAATAGGATGGCAGGGCCCAGCAGCTGCTGGGGCTGGATCTGGGATGAGCGCGCTGACTTTTAATAACAATACATGAGCATATATACACAACGTGAACACATAGCATTACATTGCAGTAGGCGTAGCAGTGGGTGGAGCAGAAGGCGTGACGCGTAGCAGTCGCGAAAGATAAGGGGGAAAAGAGGTGTGACTGGGCGTATACATAGACATGTGGTGCAAACGTAACAGGATATGTCATGAATGGGGCGGAAACATTGGAGGGGGCTACCTAAGGAGCCGGGACCTCTAACCTGATGGTGCGCGCAAACTGGCAATGACGTATCACTAGGAGAAGCTGGGGGCTATGAACTCTGTGCTAGGAGCAGAGACTGAAGTCTGGAGGGTCGGAGCGACATGTACCTAAACAGTATCTAGTATCTGATGTTTAGAGAACATGTTGATATAAACTAGAAGTCATGAGGGGGAAAGCTAACAGACTCTAAGGCTAGAGCATGCATTTATTCTACATGTAGTGCGTGATGAAGAATATTAAATGACCATTAAATACAGTATTTCTCTTAACATGGGGCCGAATAGGCTAGACAATGACGGAAACTATTGATACAGTTCAGTAGCTTAGGAATGCAGAAAAGGAGGACTAAACTGATAGCTGGAATCATAACATAGTCTTGGCAGACTCAGAGACTGAGCCAAGCTGCACCGGGCACTGCGAGGCAGGAAGTAAGTGAAGGGTCGAGGATACAGGTGGGGGCTGTATCCCTCCTCAGCGAGGCTTCAGGAGACAGGAGCTGAATCTGATGTCCGGGCCCTGTTGAGGCCTAGAAACGGGGACTTTATAATGAAATAACGTGCACACTGAGAAACGTGGCAACGTAGCTTTACATAGGCCTGATAATCGTAGTATTCACGAGGACTGGAAACTGGCATACTAGAGGGGGACAAAACTGTAATTGCGTCATTAATCGGACATGGGGAGTACATATGCATATTGGTCATGCACACATAACATATGATGGACGACACGTAGGGACACAGAACATGGCAAAATTTACTTTTCCACATTCCCTCCTTGTCACTACGTTTCCATCAGGAAACATCAATATTCATGATACCATCTATCATTTCATACAGTATCATTTGCTCGTCTCGAATTATCCTGGAACGGGATTTAGAACGGGGCTTGGGACTAGGAATACAAGAGGTAGCACACATGCCGCAAATCGCAGGGCCACATTGTATACAGAGGCAGCAGCTGAATATGATCGCTACTGCGATACCTAGAAAGGACAGGACTTTCCATCCCCAGGCGGAAATTATATTCCAGAACCAACCGGACCATGTCCAGGTGCCTGGATCTTGGTGTAACAGATGGGCAATTTTATGAAGTCTGGTTATAGCTGAATAAACAGACGGCGCGTTATTTGGAATGAAAATGCAGCAACTGGATCCGATGACTCTACAGGCCCCGCCCCTATCGGCCAGTATGACGTCAAGGACGAGACGATTCTGGAGCACAACAATTCTCATAAAGGATTGCTCTTCGGTTAAGTTACCTAGAGCGGAGGCAGTCTCATCTACTACAGCTTCAAGGGTTCTTGTTAACCTACGGATTAGCTTACTATTTACAACTGTACCTAAATAAGGGAAAACACCTTTATCAATATCAATGAATTGCTCTGCAGCAGTTTCAGTATAGTCGACAATCGGGAGATTTCTCTTGTGTCTAGTATGTACTAGGTAGGAATTCCTATGGTAGTCAGGTGGGGCTAGAAAAACAGGTGGCAGTAGGAAGGCAATGTAACAGGTTCCCTCCCAATCGAGGGGCAGACGAACATATGCAGTTTGACCACAAACAAAATAAGAATGACGTGAAGCTTTAAAAATAGATTTCCCACTGTCACTATACTTGACAATAGTAGTACAATCACTATGTCCTACATGTACAGAACCCTTATTTCGGACACATAATTCGCCTTTGACTGGTAGTACTGAAATAGCGGGTAAGTCTGGAGTAGTATCAGACTGAACATTCAAGACCATGAAATTCGACGAATAATTACCTAAATTATACACTTCATTTTCTAGATCTAACCCTGTTCTGTGAGGGAGACCTTGCTTGTCTGGGAAACATGTACTGTTAAGAAAAGACATATCTGTTGAGGATGACGTTAACGTGGACCATGCTCCACACGAACCATTATGGGAAAAAGGATAAGGAAAGAGTGGCAGAACTCCCTTCGGCATCTGGAAAGGGGGGAGTCGACCACACACCCAACAATTAGTGGCATTGCTGGTCTGGTGTGAATAATGCAACATGCGGATAAAAGTATTGTTACGCATAGCGAGGCGGTATGAATATTCATGAGGAGGCAGATCACTAAACGTGTGCTCTACTGTAACATTAGAATGCTTATTTACATGAGGAACTGGAAAACACAGATAAAATGCGTAACTAGTGCAGGAAGTCAAAAGACTGAGAAATAATATGAAACTTAGAAAAACGATACATCGGATTGAGTTTTGACTAACTCTCTCACTATGGGGGTCTATTTTATACATGTCAGAAACAGTCTAACCGTTTCACCTAGGGGAGGACTTAGACAATCAAACTGGCTGACTTATTTACTAGACCGTAGTTTCTGTTTATACTCCTGCTGCGGAGTTTTCTCTAACAGGGGGGGTTTTGAATCAATGTCATTTGCGGGACAGTCCTTAGGAACAATGTTTTGACAAGTTTTTAAATCCTGGGAAATGTTCTTGGAGACCGGCTTTAATCCGTAGGATTTCTTGACGTGCGAAAGGTGTACCCAGCCGCGGCGTCCTTCCAATTTCACGGCTGTACGGGTGGTGAGGAGGACCTGACGGGGCTCCTTCCAACGTGGCTCCAGCGGACTTGATCTGTCGAAGTTACGTACGAGGACCATTGAACCTGGAACGATTTCATGCGGGGCCACCTCGGTATTGTCTGGAAATGCGGCGGCAACCTGTGAACGACATGAGTTGAGGGCAGACATCAAGGAAGCTAGGTAATCTGTCAGCATATTACATGAAACATCAGTAATACTTCGGGGTCTAGGAGTACCCCACATGTTAGGGGGGCGGCCAAAAACGACCTCATACGGGGACAGACCTGATCTGGAATGTGCGACCATGCGCATATAAAATAAAGCGACTGGCAGAGCTACTAGCCAGTCCACACCTTTCTCTTTACATACTTTGGCAATTCGGATTTTCAGAGTCTGATTATGTCTCTCGACCAGACCAGCTGCTTCAGGATGGCGTACACAATGAAACTTCCACTGGTACCCTAACAACAGGGAAACGTGCTTCATTAACTCTGAGGAGAATGGCTGGCCGTTATCAGAATATACGACTCTAGGGAGTCCATAACGGGGGAAGAATTCACGAACCAACTGCTTGGCAGTGGTCGTGGCTGTGTAATCTGGGACTGGATATGCTTCTGTCCATCTGGACAAAGCGCATACAACTACAAGAACATACTTGAAACCTCGACATCGCTCCATCTGAATATAATCCATCTGGAGGACCTCAAAAGGGTGGTCAGGAGGCTGGAATCCCCCTTGTTCCACCGGGACACTTTTTCCTGGATTAAACTGACAACATATCATACAGGTACGGACTTTCTGCTTGGCTGCAGCTCGTAAATGCTTGTTGAACCAAATGTTCTGGATACTGTCTAACATTGCTTTTTCTCCTAAATGTGCTGGACTATGTGCGGTATTAATGATAACTTGAACCATAGAATCGGGGAGAAACCATGTGGCTCTACCCTTCGTTAACCATCCTTGATCTGTCTGGACCCCTCCTTGTTCAGACCATTTCTTGATTTCATCGGGAGTAGCATGTAACTGGATATCTATGACATCTTGAGTAGGGTCCTTAACTGTCATACATGTAATCGGATCTGGAGTGTGTGTCTGTGTCGGATTAACTTGAATGTCTGGAGTCTGTGCTGTAAGCTTGGCTGTGCGGTCTGCTAAATCATTACCCTGGGAAATAATGTCAGTAACTTTCGTATGTGCTTTGCATTTCATAATAGCAATAGATGTCGGTAAGTGTATGGCATCTAACAGAGCTTGGATAAGGAGACCATGCTGAATCTTGGTTCCATGAGAAGTCATGAAACCTCTTTCCTGCCAGAGCACTCCGAAGTCGTGTACGACTCCAAATGCGTAGCGTGAATCTGTGTAAATATTAACTTTCTTTTCCTTGGCGTGTATACAAGCTTGTGTCAGAGCAACTAGCTCTGCTGCTTGAGCGGACAGAGTGTCAATGCGGTGTGTCTTAATAACTTCAGTGTCAGTAGTCACTGCATACGCGGCTACTAGTTCTCCTGTACTAGTTCTCATACATGAACCATCCACATAAAGTGTCAGGTCGGGATCTGGTAACGGAGTGTCTGTCAGGTCTTGTCTTGGCTTTGTCGTAATGTTGACTACTTCCACACAATTGTGTGCGGCAGAATTTGAACTAGCTGATGGCAACAGTGTAGCAGGGTTCAGGACGTTGCAGCGTCTGATTTCTATGTGTGGCTGAAACAGTGTCAATTCATAACCCGTTAAACGTGCAATTGTCAAGTGCTGTGTTTGTGTTCTATTTAAAAGAACTTCCACGGAGTGTGGAACTTGTACTGTCAGGGAGTGTCCTAAAACTATGGAATCACTTTGTCTGATAGCTAGTGCTGTGGCTGCAACTGACTTGAGGCACGCGGGCAACGCCTGGGCGACTGGATCTAATGTGCTCGAAAAATAAGCACACGGCTTGTATTGTCCTGCTTGATCTTGTGTGAGAACAGATAATGCTGTACCTTCACGTTCAGTAACGAAAAGTGTAAAAGGCTTACTGTAGTTCGGTGTAGCTAGAACTGGAGCTTGACATAAAGCTTTCTTTAACTCGTTGAAACTAAGTGTATGTTCAGATGTCCAAGGGAGGACAGTCGATACGGCTGCCTCCTGTGTCGTTAACTGTATCAGTGGCTTGGCTAGAAACGCATACTGAGGAATCCATTGTCTACAATAAGAAGTAAGGCCGATAAAGGCACGTACCTCCTTCTGGGTCTTGGGCTGAGGAAGACTCGCTATTAACTGGATACGGTCTGGTGTCAACTGCCTACCCCTCTTGGACAGCAAGTGTCCTAAGTATACCACTTGCTGGACACAGAATTGAAGCTTAGAAGGGGACACCTTGTGCCCCATCTCGGCTAGGAAATACAGAACTGTAAGTGACGCTCGCTCGCAATCACGTTCAGAACGGGCTGTGATCAGTAGATCATCGACATACTGGAGCAGGGCAGTGTCAGTTGGCATGTGAATGTTGTCTAGTTGTCTCTTAAGTGCTTGACTGTAAATACTAGGACTTTCTGTGAAACCTTGAGGAGCTCGTGTAAACATATAGCTCCTTCCATTTAAACAAAATCCGAAAAGAAACTGGCTGTCTGGATGGATGGGAACACTAAAAAATGCATTCTTAAGATCGATTACTGTAAAGAACGTGGCTTCGGAATCAATGGCTGTCAATAGGGAAGAGATGTCTGGGACAACTGGGTACTGAGGAATAATACATTTATTAAGCTCTCGTAGGTCGATCACTAATCGATATACTGGGGGTGCATTTGGATCAGTACGTTTCATGACTGGAATGATCGGAGAATTACATACATTGGAGTCAGTTTCTACAACTACTCCTTGAGCCATGAGCTCGTCTATAATTTTGGATAAGGCTGCTACAGCCTCAGGTGGCAATCTATACTGCCTGATTCGTGGTAACACTACACCTGGTTTGATAGTCACACGATGGGGTGTGATTTGCATGTAACCTACATCAGTTGGACCTTGCGCCCATAAATGCTGTGGAACATTAGACAATCTCGGATCAAAATCTCGTAATACATAGTGACCCTTAAAGTCACGTAGGAACAATCGTATTCCCTCGGGGGAACAACATATAACTGCACCTAACTCTTTCAGTGTTTTAATGCCCAATAGATTTTCTGGACATGACTTAGTAAGTAACAGATCAGTAGTGCGGCACAATGGACCTACTTCTAGAGTGACTGGCTTTGAAATCTCATTTACGATAGGTTTTCCTGAAAATCCAAGGGAAACATTTCTTGAGCCTGAGAGCGGAGCCCCTGGAACTTCGGCGTGACTAATTGTGGTCCTACTTGCCCCTGTATCAATCAAAAACTTTCTGTCTTTCCCTAATACTTGACTATGAACATAGGGACCTTCTTGATCTACAGGTATCTCGATGAGAGGCAAGCCTACCTCCCTCTCTAGGCTGTTTCATGAATACTGCTGATACTCTGGATACTCAGACTGTGCATACTGGTACATCTGCGATGTAACATGCTGTGTTGCAGCAATAGGCTGCGGTGCTGTAACTGTCTGTGGTGCATTCTGTGACTGAGGAGTCTGTGAAACTTGTTCTTGTCTAGGCGGACGTGGTCTTTCTTTAGTCTTACCAGTAGCTATGTTATGTTTCAGAACTGTACACTCATTTATAAAATGACCTGGCTGTTTACAATAATTGCAGTTCCCTTTAACGGGTGCTGCAGGATGACTGGCTTGATTCGGACCCCTCTTCTGACTGTCTTGAGGAACAGATTGTGCAACTAGCACTTTCATTTTCGTGTCTTTCATACGTTTTCTTTCGTGTTCTTGTTCTTCTCTGATTCTATTCTGGTGATACTGGAGCATCTGGAGCATCTGGGACGGAGTATTAGCTTGCCAGGTACTTTCGACTTTCAGAACTCGGTTTTTAATTGGTGGACTTGAATTCTCGACTAATTTAGTAACGAAAAGGTGAGGGTACGACTCACTACTTGTCTTGAGACCACTGTTGATACTAAAGCACTTTTCAAACCTAGAATAAAAATCACTAATATCTTCATCTTGTTTCTGTTTACAGGCTGAGATTGCATCCCAGTCTTCTTTTCTAGTTGTCAATAATCTGGGTAAAACTTGAATTAATAATTCTGGTAATTCTTTACATTTCTCTCCTAGACCGGTACCTGGTACACGTATCTTATCTTCTGCTTCTAGGACTGCCCAATCTATCTTTTTCTCTCCCACCTCCCATTCTTTTTCCTTTAGCTTTTCATACACCCCTGCGGGCAACAGGACCTTTAACATTTTAATGATATCTGGGTAAGTGTATTCTCCCATACGGAGCATGTCTTTTAATTCTCTATGGAACCCTGCTGGATCTTTGTCATGACAGGGAATTAATTTCTTCATTTCGAGGAGTTCCATCTTTGTTATTGGAGTGTATACAAACACTCGTTGCATTTCACCGTCCTCTGACTTAACTGGATGCACTTCTCGTAACGGATTCTGTCTTTCTATGTAAAATGGTTTACCTTCTGGGGGTGAGACATGAACGAAATGCGGGTTCAAGAACATTCTATATTTATGGCGTTGTTCTAGAATGACACTAATTAAATCGGTACCTAGACCTCTCCATCTGTACTGGAGTAACTCGTTCAGGATATCATGTAACGGGCCTGGATCAGAATGTTGACCCTCATACAGAGTAATGAGGTGCTGAATCATATACATACCCACCAGTCGCTGCTCGGCTGGGGGCATTTTCAGAAACATTTGTGCCACTATTTCGTCTGGAAAAGTGGTAGAATCAGTAATCCATCGGACTGCTGACCGAACTATTTCTTGTTCATGCATAGTACTTAACTCACTATAACCGATTCGTGATTTCAGAATGTGATCGGTAGCTTGGAATACTTGTTCTAGGGAACCTTGTTCTGGTGCTGAATGATGGGAAATTGGCTTGTGTTCTAGACGTAAATGGCGATCTGGAAATCTAGATTTTCCTACATACGCTATTCTGGCGGGATTCTCGTCGTCTTCTTCTTCAGGATCAGAGGTACTTTCTTTCTCGCTTACTTGTGCTGCTTTACGCTGTTCGTGTATCTTTATTATCTCTCTACGGATTTTCTTGTACATACTTTCCATGGCACCAATGGTATTGTGCTTTCCTTCGGCTATATTATCACTCCACTTTGTCAGAGTTTTCATTTCTTCCGGGTCTTTAGACGGATGATCCTGTTCTCTTATTAGACAGTTAATTAAGAACTTTAATATCATGCGCTGAATCTCGGCTTTCCTTTGAGACATGGCATCACTAATACTTTGTGGGTCATCCCCTGTACGGATGAAACGATATATCCTGTCTAGATCTTCTTTCATATTCGGCAGGGTGACTAGATACTCGGTCACTCTCCTTACGCGTACGGAATATAAAACCATATTAAACTCGCCTGGAACTGGGTCATAGACACATTCGCCAAGGGTTTGCCTGATCTCTGCAACAGACTTATTACTTTTAGGAGTACGCTGTGATGCTTGAGCATGTAATTCGAGTGCTGATAAACGCTTGTATGGCGGCGGGGTTTGAGGAAGACCTCCTCCTGCAGCCCCTAAACTAGAATCATCAACTGATGCTTTTCGTCCTGGCAGGGTGGGTAATTGTAACGTGGGCTGGACTTGTATGGCGGGCTGACCCGGGGGGGCTGTTAAGGGCACCCCGGTGTCTGGGGGAGTAGGAATTACCTGATTTACAGGGACTGGCGGAGCGCGGACAGGATTTACATATTCAGGGACTGTGTCGTCCAAATAGGACGAAATAAAAATATCAGCTGCGGTCGGTTTGTGACGTAGCTTGGTCGGAACTAGTGGTGGCGGGAAATTGCTGGATGCCTCCGGGGTCGCTTTTGGCAAGCCCTCGGCAAGAAGAGGGTACATACCCTTAATAAGGGCATTCCTCTGTCTGTCTGATTGCTCGGCTTTGACTTGTTCACCTATCTCGATTAATTCTTTTTCTTGGGCTCGCTCTTGGGATTCTCTACTTAATTCGGATTTTCTGATTTCTTTTTCGGTTCTTTTATGAGCTTCTTTGCGCCATAACTCGATGGCATCTTTCTGTGACTGTCTGGCTTTCTTTTTCCATAATGCCTCTTCTACTCGCATGATGCACTCAGCATCCCATGTACCCGATACGGGCCATCTATACTTTTCTTCTAACTGTTTGGTATACTCTACCCATAAATCTAGATACAATATGGCGCTTATGCCATGTTTCTGATACATAAAGTGACCTGGACTGTCCCTAGGCGGGACGGGAACTGCTGCTTCCAGCAGACCCTTTCTAGTTTTCAACTGACGTAACTTGGAAAATATGGGCATGACTGAACTGTAATCTAGACACAATACAATACACAATGAACACGATACTTATACCCCATTCATACCACGACATTAAAATACATAAAAAACATTTAAAATAATCAGTTCGAACAGAATACTACCTGGAAATACTGAGCACAGAACACATAAATTTTCTCGAGAACAGAAACTGACTAGAACAGAAACTAGATGCACTGCTGAAACAGTACGAAACTTACCGGTCTCGTAAAGAGACACGTCAGGACCCGCATCCACCGAAATGGACACTTCGTTTGTGGGACTGTGTACCACCAACCCACAGACCAGAGTCAATTTAATTGACCCTGTCTAGATACCACCCCAGTAACGGTACTCACCGGGCAGCAAGAACGGAAGGCCTCAGACTGGACTGGACTGCTACGACGACGGACGACGAACTTCGGACTTCGGACTTCAGTTACGGGTGGACCTCCGGATACCTCGGACCTTGGACTCTTGGCTTGGGCTCTGGTCGGGACTCGCCGCGTTCCTCCACCGTCTCGTCTGGATGCTGGACCGCCTCCTCCGTCTCCTCCGTGGGCCTGAGGGATACTTGAGCAGAAATATCTGCCACTGCGCAGAAGAGTTCCGTCACGACTGCAGAGGGTCAGGGGGTCGGCGTGGCTTCACCGACGCGTGGGGAAAGGGCAAGTCCCTATTCGGGCGCCATTATGTGGTAAATAAATAAATAATACCCTATTTTTGACTAGACATATATCATAACAGATAGCTCAATAAATAAGAGTCAAGATTCGAGGTAGTAGGAGTTTTGCAGGTTTAATACAGCATAAGGACAGGAACAGGACAACCTGCATAGGAATAGGATGGCAGGGCCCAGCAGCTGCTGGGGCTGGATCTGGGATGAGCGCGCTGACTTTTAATAACAATACATGAGCATATATACACAACGTGAACACATAGCATTACATTGTAGTAGGCGTAGCAGTGGGTGGAGCAGAAGGCGTGACGCGTAGCAGTCGCGAAAGATAAGGGGGAAAAGAGGTGTGACTGGGCGTATACATAGACATGTGGTGCAAACGTAACAGGATATGTCATGAATGGGGCGGAAACATTGGAGGGGGCTACCTAAGGAGCCGGGACCTCTAACCTGATGGTGCGCGCAAACTGGCAATGACGTATCACTAGGAGAAGCTGGGGGCTATGAACTCTGTGCTAGGAGCAGAGACTGAAGTCTGGAGGGTCGGAGCGACATGTACCTAAACAGTATCTAGTATCTGATGTTTAGAGAACATGTTGATATAAACTAGAAGTCATGAGGGGGAAAGCTAACAGACTCTAAGGCTAGAGCATGCATTTATTCTACATGTAGTGCGTGATGAAGAATATTAAATGACCATTAAATACAGTATTTCTCTTAACATGGGGCCGAATAGGCTAGACAATGACGGAAACTATTGATACAGTTCAGTAGCTTAGGAATGCAGAAAAGGAGGACTAAACTGATAGCTGGAATCATAACATAGTCTTGGCAGACTCAGAGACTGAGCCAAGCTGCACCGGGCACTGCGAGGCAGGAAGTAAGTGAAGGGTCGAGGATACAGGTGGGGGCTGTATCCCTCCTCAGCGAGGCTTCAGGAGACAGGAGCTGAATCTGATGTCCGGGCCCTGTTGAGGCCTAGAAACGGGGACTTTATAATGAAATAACGTGCACACTGAGAAACGTGGCAACGTAGCTTTACATAGGCCTGATAATCGTAGTATTCACGAGGACTGGAAACTGGCATACTAGAGGGGGACACAACTGTAATTGCGTCATTAATCGGACATGGGGAGTACATATGCATATTGGTCATGCACACATAACATATGATGGACGACACGTAGGGACACAGAACATGGCAAAATTTACTTTTCCACACACTCATAGATGAAGAGCATGGCATTTTGAAAGTTAGAACAGGAGGAGGGAGAAGAATTGAGAGGAAAAATAAGCTGCAGATCATCTGCGTAATTAAAAGCAGTAAGTGAAAATCGACGAAGGGAAACAAGAAGGGGCTGCATGTAGAGATTGAACAAAAGCGGGGACAGAGCAGAACCCTGGGGAACACCACAAGAAAGAGAGGATAGAGGGGCAGAGAAGGAAGAAAGCCGGACCGATTGAAAACGAGAGTGAAGAAAAGATACCACCCATGACAGGGCCAGGCCAGAGATGCCAGCATTTCTGACACGGTCGACCAAGATACCATGGTCGACCGTGTCGAAAGCGGCTGAGAGGTCTAAAAGTACAAGGGCCTGGGACAAATTCCTGTCAGCTCCCTGTTTCAGCGTGTCCATAACTGCCACCACAACTGCCTCAGTGGAATGGGCAGGTCTGAACCCAGCCTGACAGTCGTCGAGGAAGTGGGTTTCCTCGATAAAAGCACTGAGGCAGCGGGTGACATAGGTCTCTAAGACCTTTCCTAAATAAGGAAGAAGGGAGATGGGGCGGTAGTTGGCCAGCGTAGAGGGGTCGAGGCCAGGTTTTTTTAAAATGGGAACCACCACAGCGCTTTTGAAAGCATTAGGGACAGAGCCTGACAGGAGAGATTGGTTTAGGAGGTCAAGGGGGGGACCGGGGCAGGCCACGAAGGCAGATGCCTGTATTTGGGGTGCTAGAGGGTATCAAAGTGAGACCCCCTGCAACCTTCCTGGAATCGGTATTTACCGAATCGGTAAATACCAATTTGGTAATGCCCATTGATTCCTATGGACTTCAATGCCCATAGGAATCAATGGGCATTACCGAATCGGTATTTACCGATTCTGTAAATACCGATTTTTACAGATTCGGTAATTCAATTACCGAATTTACCTACATCTCACACCTTCATATTTACCGATTCATAAATACCGAATCGGTAAAATTCGGTATTTATGAATCGGTAAATACGAATTACCTACATCTGGCCCGTAATTCCTAAATCCCTAAATAGATGAGCAAGCAGTAGTTGAAAATGCCTTCAAGGGCTTATAACAGGGTAAATCGGTGTTTTTCCAATGGGAATGCTGGTTTGCTACAAGGATCATACATTGAAATCAACTGAAGCAGGGGTGTGGCAAGGGCGGGACGTGAGAAGATGTGTCCCCACTGAGTGCCAAGCACCAGGCTCCTGCCAGGGCCAACACACATGGCTAAACTTGGTCAGAGGTTCAAAATAATCTTTATTCAGTTAAAAAAGATCACAAAAGCACATGTTAAAAACAATTACAAACAGATCACACACATTGAAATCACAAAAGTCAATTACTGAAATGTACGTCATTATTGCCCTTCCATGGCATCACAGCTGAATCATGTTGCATATTTTTTCCTTAAGGACCACACCTGAGTAATAAAATTCAACACTGCATAACTGATTATTGGGGACTCACAGGGTTGTAGAAACAATAAACTTTCGTGATGTGTTTTAAAAACCTTTCCTGGCTAAAATTGGGCATACAAATCGGATTCTAAAAGCAGAATATAAAGTACAAAATGACAACGTGCTTAGAGGACTGAATAGACACTCTATCGCATGGGCAGCAGGGTAATGATGCAAACAGCGTCACAGTAAGGGGAAAGTCACCAGTAAGTGAATCATATTTACTCAAGGGTGAGTTAAATAAAATCTGTGTTCTGGTGCCTTTATCCATGATAGATAAGGCCTTTTATTTTTTCTGCGACTTCCTACACGTTCGTTTCTGTAGGAGACAACAGTGCTTCGAGGGGTTAACTTCCCAGGATTTTACCTCGTGGTGTCCAGGGAATACTGACCTATCCTGAACCTACAGTATCATCTACTTTTACGTGTATCATTGCTGCAGTAACCACTAACACTGCACTTATTTTGTTTTCAACATTTAAACGATTGGGACATTAGTTTTGGGCCAGATCGGGGCCCAGCACAGCTCCGTTTTCATGTGATTTCATTAATTGGCTGAATGCCAGATGTGGCATTGGTACATATATTTATGTCTTGACCACACATATCACAGTATGCGTTTTTGGATCCTGGCTGCACTCTCATTTGATGTGCTACAGTGACAGACTGTCTACCCATTACAGTTTGCCAATAGTCCCAATTTCTGCCTTGAAAAAGTTTGAGTACAGACGAAACATGTGCCGGCTAATTGTGTGCTGGGATTTTTCAATTTTTGGACTCTAATAAAGCCTACAAGAAAGCTCTATTGATCATCTGATTGGATTATTTTGAACTGATTGGTTCTTCTTCATCCTCCTCATTGTGCAGAGACTGAACTACATTATGGGATTAGTTTTACTTATGACCAATACTGTTTTTGGTTACTTAACTAATTTAGGTTGAAAGGATGTGCTGTAACAGCTTCATTTTTTGTGTTTGTGATAGGTAAGGCTCCATGCCTTTGCAGGTTGACAATGGGATATATGAATGGGCAGTTACCATGTCTAGAATTTTCTCAAGTCTCACCTTATCTCTATGGGCTAAACGTGGTCAATGTCCAAGAAAGTGCTGATGATGGTGCAACATAGGTGGAGGGAAATACCAGGGTGAATTGTGAAGGTGAAAGGCACCCTGTCCTCTGACAAAAACTGCAATGGCGATCCAAGGCACACTTGCCCACATCCACTATGGCCACCGCATAAAGCAACATGGTATCGAAAAACGCTAGCAAGAATGTGGGAATGACTTTTCTACTTTGTAGATGTCCAAAAATTAGCAGACACATCGAGGAAAGAAAATGCTATGGAACACCCCGTGGCTTTTGATAAACGACACACAGGGAAAGTCCCCCTTTCATAGATTCTAACCCAACACTTACCAAAAGGCCACCATAACACTAACATGACTAACTTTCAGCATCATCTAAAATATGGCTAAACAAAGATACCACACGAATATATGATTATTCAACGATTTCAAGTTCCACGCATGCCTTTACCACGCGAATTTTACTTCGCATGTGTCTTTTGCACGCAGCATTTGACAACGCATGTTTTTACTCCGCAATCATAACGTTACGAAACATCTGACGTCCCATTTACATTTACATAATGATACTGATAGGCTACATGCAGTACGAAGGAAAAGATCGATGTTTTAAACAATAATAAACAGATTCCCTTACATTATATTTTTATTTTTTTCATAATGCGCTTAATTAATACCCTAATTTACAAAGTTTTGATTTATATCTTACCCCTGTACGTCTTTCACCATCAGCCCTTTCTTCCACCGACCACGGAAACAAGCGTCAAAACACGTCTATCAAAACTGATAACGGACTTCTATTATGACGTGCTCTTTTCCTTCAGCGTTTTGAGGCATTGTAGAGCGTTTTTTTTTACGTTTTTGAAATGTTCTTCTTATTTATTTATTAATATCCGCTTGTTTTTTTTTTTTTTTTGGGGGGGAACCCCCCCCAACCCCCCCTAGCCTCCCCCCAGTCCCCCCCCCAGCCCCTTAATCCCCCCCTCCCCCCAGCCCCCCAAAGCCAACGCAGATCGTACTTGCAGAACGACGACAGGAAGGAATACCACTCGCGTGGTAAAGACGGTCGTTGAAGGCTTACGCGTGGGAAAGACCTTTGCGTGGTGAGTGACGCGTGGTAAACGTTATGCGTGTTATTTGCTTCGTAGTAAATGATGTTTCCCATACCACACTCTGTGAGTGAAACATGTCTGCACACACCCTAGCCCCAAATCATGAATGCCCTTTCGTAGTGCTCATTTATGGCATATTACTTTTAGCAACTTTGGTGAAGATTGGGCTATAAAATAAACTCTTTGACACCATTTTTTCAAACGTTTCTCAGGGAGTACCTCTGAACCATCCCTGAGGAAGATGGACTCACTAGCTTTGCTGATTCCACTCCATCTTTGGGTAGTGAAAGTGCATAGTGGCAGTGGTAGAAGTGGGTAGCACCAGTACTGGGAGTGGGTGTTGGTCACCTAAGAAATAAATCGGGTACCTGCACATTTTCTTTTTTTTTTTTTTAACAAATTAAGCACTGCTGTTTTCCCATACTACCTCAAAAATATTTTCACTGTTGAGTCAGCAGGTTGAGGACCCAGCCGAGGCTGGGAAATATATAGTTGATTTTCTTTCTGCAGTGCTGAATAAGAGTTGCTCTGCAGGTGAAATAAAAGCCAAAAGGCCAGCACAGTTGCTTTTAAGATCACTCGGATCACCGGGCAATGTAAATACCTTAATGATAATTGCATTAAAGAAATTACATTGCCAGACCCTTGGAAAAGCTCTTGATGGTGACTTCACCACAAGAGACACCTGTGTGCAGCCTGCACCGTCCTCAGGGTTCTCTAACAGACAGGCACCACACACAGCTGTTGTTCCTTACTGTGGAACAGGGTTTTGTGCAACCATCATTAAGGCAATCACCTTGTCTGACCCTGACAGTGCTGACTGGTACACGTATTTCTGTACATTCTTCATAGCGCAAAACAAAGAATTCTTGCTGAGCTGAGCATTCAACATGAATTCTAACTTTTTTGTTTATCCATGCGAAACCAGTGGAAAATGGCAGAATAGCCCTAAACTTCCCATCCGAGTACCGCTGATTACAAAATATTAATTCACCCAGCCCTAATCACAGCAATCTGGCCTTGGAACCAGCATTCAGCTATGCTGCCTGGGAGGGAATGTCCCCACCAGTTGAGCAAAAAAGAATAGTGATAGGTCAGCCTGGACTGGGTTAATTGAGACCTTCCAAGCAAGGCTTCAAAAACAAGCTCATTAAGATGTATATAGCTTCTTCTCATTTCAGTTCTAGCCAATGTTTTGTTTAGTTGATCTGGCAGGCTGACAGAAATTAACACCTTAGCCGCGGCCGTTATTTCGCGGCAGTGTGGTGGTTTTGCGGAGTGGGCGGGGCCGAGTCGGCCGTTGGACGTTCGCAGCACCAGCGAGGTAGTGCTCCCGACGGCAGCAGGGAAGGGGTTAAAGAAACAATTTTAACCTGTGACAAAAGTATACTTTGTAAATAAAATCAACCAGACAAATCAAAGATGTATTCATTTTGAGGTCGAAGTCTCCATGACAGCACAGCTGTCTGGTTTGCTAAAGACATCTTGGGGACATTCAGAAAGCTGACCTATGAATGCATTCTTTCTGTTGCTTGCAATTGGCACAGTGGTTTGTAACTCACATTTTCTGGCATTCTATTTGCTGACTTTATTTGCTTTAGGCTGTCCAGCTTGAGTTTGTCCATCCCGTTGCCCAAACCTTGTTTACTGTATTCTTCCACAAACCCACTCTCTGTAAACAGACCTTTAAATATTTTTCTTATCTTGTCACATTTGATCTGTATTCAAAGACAGAGGTCAAATGTCAAGTTCTCTCTTCCGAGGGAGCTTGGTGTTTACTTTTCTTTCTCTGACTTCAAAGTGAGAGAATTTATGTGACAATCCTGCTTAGTATCCATGAAAAGAAGAGAGGGAGTAGGATGTTTAGTTTTCTAGCACACAACAAATAAAATGAACTGTGCTGATGTTTCAGAATATATTAGAATTAGTGCATATTAAGCCCTTTTTTTAATACTGAGTGTAGTGGAAACAAATATTTGAATAGATCAAAACACATCACTACACTAGGGGATGCCATTTACACACATTATCATTTGTGTGCAGTAAAACTGTGTTTCGGTGCAAATGTAATGGACATTTCAATTGAAAATATGTTGTCTGTAAAGGTAGTGTGCTACCACACCATGCATACTCCACACTACACCACTCCACTTTATGCCTTTACACTCTATGCTATGCCACTCCATTCTACAACACTCCAATCCACTCTATGACATGCTGCTCCACTGTACGACATGCCACTCCACTCTATGCCCCTCCACTCTAAGACACTCTATGCCACACCACACCACTCGACTCCATGCCACTTCAATCTATGCCACTCACTCCACAACACACCACTCCACTCTACGCCCTTTCACTCTACACATTTACCATTTACCCTACTCCAATCCACCCCACTCCACTCCAATGTATCCCACTCCACTCCAATGTACCCCAGTCTACTCTATTTCACACCACTTTGCTACAATCTACCACAATCTACTCCACTTCAATCTATCCCACTCTACCCATCTACCCCACTCCAGTCAAATCTACCCCACTCAAATCTAAACCACCTCTGTGTTCCCACCCCACTTAACCCCACTGCAATGTACCCCACCCCACTCAAATCTACCCCACTTGAATCTACCCACTCTAACCCAATCAAATCCACTCCAATCTATCCCACTTCACTCCTCTATGATCCAGTCTACCCCACTCCCCTGCAGTCTACCCCATTCCACTCCACTCTACCCCTATCTACTCCACTCCAGTTCAGTCGCAGCCTGTGCAGGTAAGAGCGGTTGGTGCTGAAGTGCAGGGGTCGGTGGGGGGGATTTGTCGAATCCCCCCCAACCCGGCATTACCGCTCTTACCTGCATGGGCTGTGGCTGCTCCAGTTAATCCCACTCACTCAATCTAACCCATTCAACCACGCCCCACTGCAATCTAATCCACTCCACCCCAGTCTACAGCACTCCACTCAAATCTAGGCCACTCTACTCATATCTACCCAGGTCTACCCCACTCTACTCCAACCCACTCCACTCCAATGTACCCTAATCCAACCCACTCCAATCCAATCTACCCAACTCCACTCCAAGCTACCCCACTCCACTGAACTCCAATCCAATCTACTCCAGTCAATCTACCCCACTCCACCACAATCTACTCCACTTCAATCTACCACGATCTGCCCCACTCAATCTACCACAATCTACCTCCCTCCACTCCAATCTACCACACTCCTATCCACCCAACCTAACCCACTCAACTTTAATCTACCCCACTCCACTCTACCACATTCCATTCCACTCTACTCAAATCTACCCCACTACCCATCCAGTCTACCACACTCCACTCAAATCTACCCCACTCTATTCCAATCTAACCTCCTCCACCCCACTCAAATCTACCCCACCCACTCTACCCTAATCTACCCTACTCCAATATACCGCTCCCCAAACTACCCCATCCCAATCGACCTCACTCAGATCTACCCTGTCTACTCCACTCCAACCTAGTCCAATCCACTTTACCCCACCCCACCGTACCCCGCTCCATTCCAACCCACTCCACTCTGATCTACCCCACTCAACTCCAATCTACCCCACTCCAACCATCCCTCTTCAGTCTACCCCACTCCAATCTACTCCATTCCATTCCAATCTACCCTACTCTGACCCATTCAGTCTACCCCAATCCACTCTACTCTACCCTACTCAACTCCAAGCCAATCCAACCTAATCTACTCAGTTTAACCCCAATCTAGCCCAATTCAATCTACCCCACTCCAATCTACCCCAATCTACTCCACTCTAATCAACTCCACTCCACTCTAATCTACCTCACTCTACCCCAATCCACCCCACTCTACTCCAATATACCCTACCCCATCCCAATCTACCCCACACCACTCCAATCTACCCCACTCCCCCAATCCACCCACCCCACTCTCCCCCAATCTACCCCACTTCAAGCTACCACAATCTACACCACTCCAATCCATTCTACCCTGCTATAATCTACCCAATCTACACTCCAGTCTACTCCACACCCCTGCAATCAACCCTAATCCACATCACTCATCCCCTATCTACCCCACTTCACTCAACCTAACCCAATATACCCCACTCCACTCTACCCCAATCTACCCTACTCCTATCTACCTAACTCCATTCTACCCCACTCTAATCTACTACACTCCAACCTACCTCACTCCACCCCATCTACCGCAATTCAATCTAACCGACTCCAATCTACCACAATGATCTACCCAACTCCCTCACTCCTACCTACCCCACTCCAATCTACCCCACTCCAATCTACCCCACTCCACTCTACCCCAATGTACCCCACTCTATCACATTCCAATCTACCCCACCCCCCTCCACGGCACTAACTTTTAGCCATGCTGAACAGCAGCCACACTGGTGTATATCATGGCTAAAACACACTACCAAAGCCAATAGCTCTTGCATAGGCGAGACCTATTGGCTTTGCCAATGCATGTTATTTTTATAGAAACACTCTTTGGAAGGTTGGTACATATATGTACCGCCATCTGGGAGATGTCACAACATACTTTTATTTATTTTACAGATGTTAGATGGCACATGGAGTATTTCCTTCTCACTTTTAATACCCTGAAATAGCTTAGCAAAATGGAAGAATAAGGATCATCGACGGGCCGCAGCTCTTCAGTTCAGCAGGCTGGTATAGATAAAGAACCTCTATAAAGTCCTCACTCTCCATCACACTGCCATGGCAACCTTGAACCACCCTGTACAATGAACCATCCTTGGGCACCATCACTCCAGCCCAAAAACCTCATATCTGCAGTTTCTCGGTGGATGCCAAAAGGCAACATTGGACAAAGCCGAATTTGCTAACCAAATTCATTGATATAAATCTCAGAAGCAGCCGCGGGCCGTGGAGGGAGTTACGGTGGGGCAGGGAGGGGGGGAGGGGGCGGGGCAGGGTGGAGAGGGCTAAAAACCGGCACCTGGATAATTACAGGTAAGTAAACAATTTAAATAATAAAACGAATTTCGTAGCGCGCACTGCATCGCAAAATGCGATGCAGTGCGCACTACGAAATTCGTTTTATTAATCAAATTGTTTACTTACCTGTAATTATCCAGGTGCCGGTTTTTAGCCCTCTCCACCCTGCCCCTCCCTCTCCCCGCCTCCCTGCCCCACCGTAACTCCCTCCACGGCCCGCGGCTGCTCAGAAGCAAATAGAAAGGACACTAAAAGGCACATTCACCCTTCTTTCATGCAACGCAATGCAGCAGGGCAACTTGCTGTGGGTTGCTTGGAAGGGAGAGTACCAAATTGTCCATATTCAGAAAGATATGTCACATTTCTGCTCTCTCCTTGCGCTGGTGCACTTCGTGCTGGCTACCGCCAACAATGGCACCCTTGTAAAAGAGCGCAAGGGTGCCCTTTTTACAGGCATGATTGTTTTTGTGCAGGAAGGAGCACCTTCCCACACAAAAACAATCCTTAGAGGTATATTCCTCTTTCTATGGAAAGAGGAGTTAGCGATGAGAAATAAAAAATATATTTCCCCGTTATGCCTCTGTCAGGTAAGTGCACCATTTTTGTGCAAACCCAGGTTTACAAATCTTTGCATATCTCGGATTGTATCAAAATACATGGGTGGATACATGGAAACACCCATGCTCCACCCATGTAACGCCTACCCGATGCAAAGTTACGCACGTCAGTGCTATGCGCAGCTTTACTTTGTATTTACTAAACCACACAAAGCGGCTTTGACAACACACGTCGTCAGTAAATCTGCCCTTCAGTTTCCGAAAGCACTAAGGGGCATATTAACTACAAACAGCGACAAACATCACAAAGCGCGCTTAGCGCTATTACAGTTATCACCGTCTATCACTTGAATTTATCGCCCGGATAGCGCGTTATTAACAACGCGTTTCTCCAAGGCGATAAATATTCCAGGAACAGCAGCGAAATGCAGGAATATCGCTGAAAATCCAGCGATATTCCTGCAGGGATAGGGAAAACCTTGATTTTAGGGAGATGTGGATTCAGCCATAGAATCCACCTCCCATTATATGGATAGCTAAGTCTGGATTTCTGCAGACGTTAGCTTACGGCGATTTCCGCGGTTATAGCGGATTTTCATGTCAGTATTGGTATCCTGGCCAGCTTGATAATAGGGAGAAGTGCAGTTGGCGATGATTCCCGTGTTGTTTTGAGAGGAAACACCTACTTTGCATCTCATTAGAGATGTGAAGCGAGGTGTCGGGAAAACGGCTGCTAACATGTGCTAATGCATGTTAGCACCGCCTTGTAAATAGGCCGAACATTTTATCTCTGCTTTTTTGGCTTTTAAAGGCAAAACAGCAGAGGTAAGGCCCCTGATAATATGCTCCTACAGTTTTATACAAATTGTAGAAGAGCGTTATACAAATGCTAGTGACACGTCATAATCGTCATGGGATTGGAAGTAGCATACCATACTTACATGGAGCCCTTCCTTTACTAATTTTAGGAATGGTGGGCCAGCAGTGTGCTATTTTTAGCGCATAGTTAGTTATGCTGCCTCTTTTGGAACGTTTCAAACACGAGTTCCCACAGGACAACACTGAGGAAATTACTTTATCACATGGGAAAGTTGGGGAAAGGAAACCGCTAATGGTCTCCAAGACTAGTTGGAAACGCGCTCTGATAACGAGAAATGCCTCTTAGCTGCAGGAAAAAACAGGAAAAAACAAAGTGAAGAGCCCGCCTGCAAATCGCTCTTTTATAGTGGGGGCGAAAGATATTGCATTTTTTTATCATGTACAACAGTGTATTGTTTCTGTGGTTGACAGTGGGTCGGACACTGATGGAGCAACGGTAACTTTCTGGCTTTAGATTTACAATGATTTACAAAGAAATAAAGGTGGATTTCCAAAGGTGGAGTTACATAAGTAAAGTATGCAATGTGCAATTTATATTTACACGTCTACCTATTACATGGCTGTTGGGTGATTAATTTTAGGCTTTTTTTTACATAGCGATTGTTACTGCAGAGTTTTGCCATTTCATAATGTTATAGGTAAGAGGAAGTATTTCGAGGGAAATTGAATTATGCGAATCTGCGGCTGTGGCTTTTTCCCCGTAATTATGGATTTGTTGCATTTGCCACATAATCCATCATCTGATGCATGATTGCAGATGGTAACAAAAAAATAGTTTCTGGCTCGAATGGGTCAAAAGTTATTAGAAACACACCAACACGTGTTGCCGTGCAGACTAATTTGCATACAGCCAGGTTCTGAAACTGGGATGGTGCAATGAGCTAAAAAACGGTGTTGGATCTAGCCCTGATCTCTTGACTGGGTGAGAGTATTCTGCTTAATTCAGAGACCCTGTCCATCACCACCCCTTGTTGTAAATAAAGCCGTGCAGTGGAAGGCCCTTCACAAATGTTAACTGGTTACATTTCTATTAATTATTAATGTGCTTGGGTGTTAAACTTGTACTAATGGGGTAAAACCTTTGCCAATACAGTGTTAACATGAAAAAATAAGAAAATAATGAAGTGATACTACTACAAAATGTGCCACATTATGCCGCATAATTTGCCATTTCTGGACATATAATATAGTCAACTCTGCCACATAATTTGGTCCATCTCTTTTGCATAACTCCAGTGGCGCTGGGAATTACTCCACAGTATTCACTGTAGTGACCCGAGGAGGAGGAACGATTGGGCTGGTCCTGCTTAGATCTCATCATGTGCTAAGACACAAATTTCTGCATTGGGAACATGGACATTGTAAGCTGGTTAAACAAAATGGAAAAAATATTATACTTTTATAAATGTAAGTCCCAACTTACATATAAATGATTCAGCTGGATGCAATACCTTCAAAACCATGCGCAACACATTTATTAACACCACCAAAGAGAAGTTAAAAAGGGATTCACTCACATATCTTCCAACAAGGGGGAAGACAAGAAACCTCTACAGAGGACTTCCGACAGAACCATGTACCTCTTCTCTCACAGGAGCACACCGAAGCTCATTGTCACAACAAACACATATGCCCTTTTAGAATCAGGCGGAGAAAAATTACCGCATGGTCTTTAGCTCAGCTTGATTCACAGAGGGTAGGGTTTTTCCACACCACCTGCCAGAAAAAAAAACCTTCTCTTCCCTACTCCCAACCACCACCCTCCCTTGCCCCCACCGACTGAACCCCCATACCTTAACCACCAGCTCCTAATACAAAATTAATATATGCATTCAAACCCGATGGGCAATTCTATATGGTTTCACAGCTGGAAAAATCTGTCTCAAAGAGTAACTCCCCATTCCAAAGGGGTTTACTCGTAACTGCACAGTATTGGAGCAGATTCACCACTCTCTAATGGTAAAATCACCCGTATCCGAGTACAGTGCAACTTGTAATTGCACCACACTGATGCGGCTTTACAGCTTAGTAATGGTAAAATCATGTGATATTACTGTTACTCAAGTACCATGGAACTTGTAATCAGTGAGAGAGAGTGTGAGCAGCCTCTGGAATGACTTGTGTGTTCTGCCAAAGACCCCCCTGTCCCTCTGTCTCCTCCGAGAAAGGCTTGAAAACCTTTGACAGGAGCTGAAAGACTGACAGGTCAACTGATATGACTTGCTGCACCAACAGAAGATTGAATTGCAAGTGTGTATGCTACAAGACATATTAAGAGATCAAGCTAAAACAAAATAATATAAAGTAAAATGGCACAGTAATATAGAGCGACTCTGCAGTATGATACAACTCGTTATAAACTTTAAGATCTTTAAAATAGAACAGAACTCTAAAATCATGCAGTATAAGTGATTAATAGAAAAATGTACACCACTGTGGAAATAATTGGTCATGAACATACTAGTACAAATCAGTTTAGAGGAATCTCGACGAGCTATACTCCGCACTAAATCAGGCTCTCCATTCGACCCCTGCCCTATTAAACTCCTGCACCTCATTGTGGAGGTTATCAACCCAGTCATTAATGACATTGTAAATAGTTCCCTAGCTACAGCTAATGTCCCCCCAGAGTGGAAACTTGCAGCAGTGAGACCCTTGCAAAAGAAACAGCTCCCTGACCCCACTACATTATCCAATTTGCGTCCCATCTCACTACTTCCTGCTCTATGTAAAATCACGGAGTCTATGGTCAACCAACAACTGACCAGGTTCCTAGAGGAGAGTGAAGCATGGCATTCGAACCAGGCTGGTTTTAGAGCGCAGCACTCAACGGAGTCTGCTCTCTTGCATACCGCTGATACCATCCGTACCGCCCTAGACCAAGGGAAGAAGGCCGTCCTGATTTTATTAGATCTATCGGCGGCCTTCGATACGGTCTCACATATCATCCTGATAGACCGTCTGAAAACCTTTGGCATCACAGGTGTGGTACTTGAATGGCTCAAGAACTTCCTGAGTGGAAGGAGACAGGTGGTGACACTAGGAGAATTTCACTCTGGGGAGAGAAGACTTGCGACAGGAGTACCTCAGGGCTCCAGTCTTAGCCCGACATTGTTCAATGTTTACACCGCACCCTTGATCAGTTTAATTGCATCGTTTGGCATAGAAGCTATAGCCTATGCCGACGATACGCAACTGATTCTGACTATGGATAAAGACAACCAGGTCTGGGAAGAGAAACTCAAGGGCTGCCTTACGGCAACCTTTGAATGGATGCGGACTAACCATTTGAAGTGTAACACCGGGAAGACGGAGATAATACCGATGGGCCCAAACAATGAATTCATACCCAGATTGTGGTGGCCTGAAAAAGCAGAAATACCACCCAATACTGCCACCACGGCCCGCAATCTGGGAGTGACCTTTGACTGGAATCTGTCCTTTAAGCAGCAGGCACTGAAGGTGGCAGGTACGTGCTTTGGTGTTATAAAGAGCTTGAGAAAGTTCTTTGACCTCCTTCCCTTGGAGGCCAGGAAAACAGTAGTGGTGGCATTGGTCACATCCCACCTTGACTACTGTAATGGACTATATGCAGGTACCAACAAGGAGGTTACCTATAGGCTCCAAATGGTGCAGAACTCGGCGGCCAGACTTGTATTAAAGTGGCCCAGGAGATCATCAGCGACGGAAGCCCTTAAGGCTTTACATTGGCTACCTATTATTAAAAGAATTCTATTCAAAATCCTGCTCATCACCTTTAGGGCTATTCATAAACTAGGACCGTTGTATTTGCGGAAAAAATTCATCAGATACCATCCAACCCGAATTCTCCGCTCGACCAACGCCAATCTTCTGGCAGCTCAACCATTCAGGCTTAAGACCCGTGGGGGCAAGTCCCTTGCGGTGCTAGGCACAAAAGCCTGGAACACACTCCCCACTCACATAAGAGCCTTGGATAGAGAAATTGAATTCAGGAAACAACTAAAAACCTGGATCTTTACTCTACCTGACACCACTGCCAGACTCCTAGTGTAAGAATTCTATCTGATCAGCCATACAAGTTGGGCGCCAAGATGCTCCTTGGAGCGATAGTTGCGCGATATAAATAACCCCTTACATTACATTACATTACATTACATTACAAATGAACATAATATTCCAACTTCTCATCTTTTTTCTTTTCCCCACTCACTAGCGCTCACATGCCTACAACCTTCACTATTTGTAACCCGGTCCAGAGAATCGTGGCTCGTTTTTCGTTCAAGGTCACTGCTCTTTGTAATTCTCATCACATGCCACCCTTTTCCATTTTCCAAAAGTATGCAACCACCTCTCACTCCCACAACTGACCAAAGAACCCTTTCGTAGTTTCAGGTCATGCATTCATTCTCAAAGTAATCTCTCTTAAACACCTATAACTTTCCGTCAACCTTTCATTGTGTCCAGATAGGCAAAGATTCTGTTTGTGCTTGACATTACATGATACAACCTCTTTGTCCACAACTTTTCCATCACCTCTGGCTACCTCTGTCAATCGTTGTCTGACGCACTCTAACCAACAACAAACAAGCATTTGCAATGCAAAAGGTCTCGCATTTACGAGAGTTTGAGCTATTGGCATTGTAAATGACAATGCCTTTTATTTATATGTTGTTTTTAAAACAGATAAATAAAGGCATTGTAATTTATAATTCCAATAGCTTAAACTCTCAAATGCGAGACCTATTGTATTGAAAATGCGTTTGGCGCGCATGCTATAAAGCAAAATAAAAAAAAGAGTTAGGAGAGAGCTTGTCCTGCCTGCCTAGAATTCAAAACACTCTCCATAGCAAGTTGCACACACTCTGCTCAACTACAACCCTCTCGCTAGGATGATATAATGCAGTCCAGTGAAGTTGGATCCCCTCCGACTTCAAGAATAACTCATACTCAGCCAAGACAAACTGTGAACCATTGTCCATCACAACTACCCTCAGATAACCTTTTCCAACAAATATCTCACCACAAAAATTCACTACATTGGATGATTTTACTTCTTTCAAAACCTCAACCTCTGGCCACTCCAAGAAATAACCATTCAACACCACGGCATAGCTCCCTTCTAAACCTGAGCAACCAAAAGGTCCACAGATGTCACAACCAGTTTTTGGGAAATTCTGAAGATTCATTTGGTGTTTCCATTACAACACATAACATTTCACTGCATGTATAAGCGACACAGTCATGCACATTTCTCTCATGCTCACATCCATGCCTGTCCACCAATAGTCCACAAGACCTTCCTGTTAATGGCAGACCCTCATGCAACAAAATCAAGAGCCTTCCTCTTAAACTCTCTAGAACGACCATCCTATCTCATCTCCGTAATGCTCCATCCACAACCGACCACTCAGACCAAACATCTTTGAATCCGTCCAGATCTAATGCAGCAACTTTCTATGCCAACTTTTCGGGAGAAGTCTGAAGGGTAATTTAATTGTTTTATCATTCATTACCGCTTCATCCTCGGAAATTGCATCACAAGAGGACTATTCGACCTCTGCTACTACCTACTCATCATCTTCAACAGAATCAACAGCTCCCAACAGTGTTCATGATAAACAATGTGACCCTAATTTACAAAGAGCCTCTGCCCTTGTGGCAGGATCTGTGCATTGCAGTTTCTCATTGCGGAGATCCCGCCCGCCATGAGTGGGAGAGCCCGCCACGGCTGCAGAGTTTCCGCCATGAGTGCAGAGGCTCTTTGTGAATCAGGTCCTCTGTGTTTACATTCTTCAACTCAGGCTGTCTGGACAAGATTTCTCTTAACTTGTAACAATTTAACAACCAACTACAGCAAAAAGCAACAGAAAGGTGAGCTGTCAGCCTTTGATGAGGGCCTTCCACTGCACAGCAACACGTGATGCTGCATGTCTACTAAATTTTAATCTGAGCTATAAACAAGTTCATTTTGTTACAATCTGAGGATTATGAGGAAGATGATGGATTATGTGGCAGAAGAGCAAACCCATACTTATGTGGAATATCACATAATTCCAGTGGCCCTGGTTTTAATGATCACAAACTCTTGAATTGCAATAGTAATTCATCACACTTCTCTTTATGCATCCTTGAATTCATCTCAGGCCTATAATTTCAGTCTGACAATTAAGTGGTTAACGCCCTATGAGGTGAGTTAACTGCCGTTTCATATCACGTCCTGTGAAGTCATAAGGAGTTCGAGGGGGACGTGATGTCACTCCTGTTGTCCATGTGTTTGTTGGTGCAAAGACACCACTGGCTATACGAGAGCATGGCAGAGGGTGGAAATAAAACAAATTAGCTCTGCTTGTTAATTCCGAGCCAGACAAACACTTCATCTACATCAAAAGCAAAATTCTCGAAATAATCATGCAAACTAGGCAGGGCGTGGGAGCAGCAGCAGCTGTCACTCCTGTGTGACACATTATGGGATCTGGAAGCCATTGTCACCAGCCAGGCATGTACAAAACAAGAAAACACAGGAAATGGATCTGAGAAAGCAGAGAGCAGCTTGGAAGGGAGGAGTCAGTGGGAAGCATTAGAGAGACCAACACTGGACCGAGGAGTGAGAGCTGGAAAAATAGGACCTCAGAGGTCTCAATTTACAAGGATTTAATAAGAATTAATTTAAGAGATGCCCGATGTTAATGTGTGCTGATGGATGCAGGTGGTGGGCCCAGGCACTTACTTTTGGAAACCTGGATTTATTTGTAAGACTTTAATTCAGAGAAAGACAGAAAAGAAATGCAGATAGGAAGATTAGATAAGAATACAATGACAAAGGATGGCGGTGTGGATGAAAAAGAGTCAACAAGAATGAGATAAAAAGACAGGAAATACGAGGAGGTGGAATAAAGAGGCATGAGGTGGAATCCTAACTCTGCATCCTTGGCATTTGGGAATGCTGGCGTTGCACGTGGCACCTGAGAAAATACTTTAGGCTCCTGCACTTTTACCCACAAATGATGCACTGGAGATGCCTAGGACTTTCCTGAATGTATTTACCCTTCTCATTTCGTGCCACGGTCACCATTGTTTTGCACTTTAGTATTTGGATTGGCTGGATCACCCATCAGTGGAGTGTGTGCAACGGAAAGTAACAAAAACGTGCTCCCCGTGGCCACTCCGGGTTTTCTCCACTACAATTTTTAGTGAAAACGAGTGAATCTGAGGAGTTGTCGGGCTCCTGATTGATTCCAAAGAACATTCATTGTGAATTGAGGCTAAGGTTCGGATAAAAGTCAATGAATAGAATCCTTTTCACCTCAGCCATCCCAGCCCAATGTGGTGTGCATTTCGGACAGCTTGACCCTGCCTCAAAATGCAGTGGCACCAGGAAAATGTGTGTCCACAAGTTCAAAACCTGCGGGATACGATTCATAAATGAGTCTTGTGGGCGAGAGGAGGAGGGTCTGGCAGCAGCCAGAGATGATCAGTTCGCATGTTTGTCCTGGCACTTCATGCACAACAAAACAGCAGACTCAAGCCCAATGCTCTGCATTGATTGGCTCCCATAGGCCACGTGGGACTGGGGATGTCAGAAGTCTCCTCCCCCATGCCACTACTAGGAGCAACGCTGACAAGTAAGTACCTTAAAAGCCTCTTATATGTCGATATTTCGATATACATTTCCACCTGAATACCAGTGTGGGAACACAAATCTGTATTCCACCACTGTGCTTCAGTGCAGCATTGGACACTTCTGTTCCATGCCTTCCTTGCGAAAGCCCTGAGCCTGGTCAGGGTAACAGGAAATTAACACAATGAAGAATTCATACTAGCTCTATCCATACTTACTGATACTACCCCTGCAAGCCCAGAGTATACCATTTGTTTTGGAACCAAATGCACCAGTGGCAGACATTTGCCACACATACACGTGCCTCATGATCCTCTCTCATGTTTTGTAACAAATCATTATCGGATGTGTTTATATAATATTGTTTGTTTATTAAACGTATGTAATTTGCCCCTTCGGGGCATTTTGGTCCAAGTCAATCAAAAGAATCAAAGCAAAACTACAACTCCCATAAAACGTGAGGTTGACGAATGGCAAGTTGGAAACTCAGCATTGAACACAGGGTTTAGTGACGACAAGACATGTGGTGGGAACTCTTTCATGTACCCATGCACAGCATCACTCACTCTCTTACTTGAGTTTCTGAAACATGAACTAAAAAAATGCATTTTCTAAGAAAGAGAAACACGGACATTCCCACAAAAGGGATGGGCACTGATTTTGTGATGTGAATGTTCAATGCCCAGCAGCTTCAAAGCCTCGACTGCTAGCTGCCTGATGCTTCAGGACTCCCTCCGTGCATAGGAAGGCATTAGCGGGGAAGGGAGGTGTTGTGTGCACAGCTCTGAACAGGCCGAGAATGTCTGTGGGACTACCACTAGGGTGTGGGGAGGTCGGTGTGGGAGGCTGGGTGAAGGGCACTTTTGTGCCTATCTGAGGGAGGCATTATCTGCTCCTCTCGGATTGCTGTAGGGGTCACCATGCATTGGCCAGGTATACCCGCTTCCCGGAACTCATGCCCTGCATCAAGTCTGGTGACCTATGTTTTTTGACCATATAATTCCAGGGCCGTATATACTTGTAATAGGAACTTAGGGCCTCATTACGATGTTGGTCGGAAAGCATTCCAACCGACTCGGTGTCAGAATGTTTTTGACCGACTCGGGTTCGGTGAGTCCGACCGATTGATTACGATGGTTCCGAACACCGTTTGGTCGGACTCCTATTGATTTCAATGGGAGCCTGTGTTCTGACCGACAACACAGGCTCTCACTGAAGAAAGTGGTAGTTGCGGAAAACGTGCACCATGTTGCGGGCACCCCATGGCGCCTGGCACACTGTGCATTGTTGCAAAGAGGGGTCTCATGGGTACCCCCACAGGCCCCAACCGGAGGCCTTCGGGTGAAGAGGGGCCTGCTATGGGCCCCCAAAGTAGGATTCTGACACCTGATCAATGTCTAACAAACCAAGTTGGGAAGGCTGTCAAAATCCAACATTGCAATCTGTCGGTCAGAAACGCAATCCATTGAGCCGTACGAGTCGGCTCCAACCGACTCGGTTCTGCCGAATGCTGGTCGGAACCGAGTCAGAAGGACAGAACGGTTACCTACCATCGTAATCAGTCGGTCGGAAATGTTTCCAAGTCGGTCTGAAACACGGGTTCCGACACGGATTCAGACAAACCGAATGCCATTTGGAGCCTTTGCGACCGACATTGTAATACAGCCCTTAGTTTATTTCACTACAAATTTGTGCTCCGGGTGAAATAACCCAATTCGTAATGAGTCCCAAAAGAGCATTGAGCACAAGCATGCATATACCACAAGAAGCAGGCAGCACAATGCAGCACAGTGTCAACCTTAAAAACAAGCATTGGCAAATCCAATAGTTCTAGACCGAGCTGCCAGCCTTTTGACTTTGTCACTGGTTGTTTTGATTTGTCATGGTTTTTATAAATATTTGTTTCTGGAAGAGCTACTGGGATATCAATAATATAAAAAAAAAACAGTGGCAACAGCTTAAATATTATTGGGGTCTTAGAAAGCATACACTGTCACAGCATTCCATTGTTCTACAAAAAGAACTGCTTTATGTGCCGATGTGCTCCTTGTGAAGGAGGAGAATGCAATCATTGACATTAAAATTAGTGAATGGCTGAAGTGGACTGAATCTCTGCCCCATCTCTATGCTGTAGTGGGTTGAAAAAATATGAATGATCCAGTTGTAAAGAAGTGATGTGCATTTATAATTGTGTGCATCATAGCAGTGTGCAGAATACCTTTTTACACTCAATTACACATTTCTACATTGATATAGTATTATTGTCTCTTAAACAAATTTCCTATGATGTGTAGGAATGTGTTTTCCTAACACCTGCAACCAGGCCTCAATTTGGGCCTAGCAGCCATGTTTTCCAAAAGGGATGTCACCTTTGTGACCCTTGTGCTCCCATGCACATCTCTCTGCCTGTCATTTTGGCAGCACAAAGTCAAGTAGAATATTATTTGTTTATTTCCATCGTCATTGTTCATGCTGTTTTTGATGAACTTTCAGTCACATAACTGCAATTATGTCTTCAAGGTCTTTCTGCTAAATCACTGTACTCTATTCATTCACATAACACACTATGCTTATGTATCTAGTGTGTTCCACTATCGCTGGGTCACATTAGCATAGAGGGGCAGAATAATTATTCATGTAGTGGGATAGTACTTAGGTGCTACTGCTAAGGCAATATATGACATTTTATGAGTCTGTGCTCTGATTTGCTATAAAAGTAACATTTTCGATCACACTGCGATAATTCTGCAGATCTGATATTTTCACATGTAAAAATAATGTATAAAAACCCAGGATTTAGTGGCGGGTCCTAGAGACTTTCCTGTTCTACTACAGATGCTGTTGTTTTTTTTCCAGATTTTGCTGCCTACTAGGGACTTCAAATATTTTTTTATTTTGCTTTTATCTAAAGTGCTCTAGGGCCTTTATGGCAATGAACTTGTGCAATACATTTGAATTTTTGTAAAAAATCTTTAAACTATTCGGCGGATCTAGAACTCAGCTATTGAGTGGGCCCTTTTACTTAATTGACGTATTTCTGATATTTTTGATGTGCTGCGAGGTGCCTTACTGCAGGGCACGTTGTCTCATGAAGCTGAGGTTTAACACCACCTCTGATTAATCGAAATTGTGGGTGTTCTGTTGAGGTAAAATTTGGGTGTCAATATTGCAGGGTTCCCTTTGCCCACAGATTTTGGTAGGAGAGGATGGTTGCAAGTTGGGAGCACCTCTTTTCTGCTTTAGAGATTTTGTCCTCTCTCTTGTCCCGGTCCACATGTCCCTAGTTTATTGGATTTTTCCAGTGTGGGTTTTGCTGGTGGACTTTGCTGAGATTGTGCCTGGCATTGCTGTTCTTGTTCCTGAACAAATTGGATTGTAAGTATGAATAGAGCAGAATGATTCTTGAGTCTAAGAGATTGTTCTATTGTATCATTGAAGTGTGGAGACTTGTGGTGTGTGATGGATTGTTATGCTGTATGTGAGGTTTTTAGTTATGTGAAGTTGTTTGTGGGTTCAATTGGTGGTTTGATTACTGTAATTATAATGTATAATTCTTATTTGTATAAAAAAGATTTTGTTTTTTTGTTGGTTGATTTTTTTTAAATCCAAGATCTCGAGATATTGTTGTTTAACTTGTCTGCACAAAGGGTAGTTTGTTTTGCGAGGCGCCACGTACAAAAAGATAGTGATTTGTCTGAACTAACAAGTTTTCTTTCAAGGAGTTTGTGTGCCTAATCTAGATTGGTTGTATTGCAAATCGAGATGGGGAAGAAAGAAGCAGAGGTTCATTCAGCTTACTGTTCACATAAACCACTTGTGTCTCTTATGCCAGAGTCTCTAAAAAATATATATTTGAGACTCTCGACCACGCCGTCACAGCCCGCAATGTATGTTTATCTCTGCTAGCAAAATCAGGTGGAGAGTGTCATCATCGGGTCTTTACCACTTGAGTGTCCCGTTATCCAAGTTGAATTACAACCTCCACCAGGAGGGAGACTGTCTGTGTAACAACAGTGGTGTGAGCTTAAAATTATCTATTGTCCAGTAGGAATGAGTTTAATAAAAAGGCTTGAGAAGGTTAAAGTTAAAACCTGTGCAGTGTTGATATGGGCGGTTTATTAGTCCCCAACACCTGGTAGGCAGGTCGACATGTTTATGCCAATATAAGCCCTAACGGGTCTTTTGGCTTTCATCAGGACCATAATAGTTGAAGACCCAAATTTCAGAAGGCTTCAAAAACATTCAAAAATATGAGCAACTTAGGTCACTCACCCATCTTCTTCTGTGAGCACACTTTGCTCTTAATTTGGAACAGTTACTGGTGCTACTTTAGACCTAGAACTGTAAAGGGATAACAGAAAGATGACAAAAACATAATATAACATTTGTGGCTTCTGAGGTTTACTAGTAATCTCTTCAGCACCCGGTGTGACCAAAGAATATATAACATTGTGTGACTTTGTAGTGCACTCAAGCTCTCTTTTCCACAGTTATGAAAAAGGAATATTATCTTATGTACCTTTTATGTTCATTCAGACAATGATTGAGAGGCAAGTGGTATCATCAAGAGAAATACTGACAAGGGGATAAGATGGAGGGAGTCAGGGTTTTTCCTACAATAAACAGAGACAGTAGACAAAAAGAAAACAGATGAGGGAGACAGAGAGAAACAGAACCGAGAACAAGACTCAGATGAGGAGGCTAAGTTTTAAATGCTCATTTGAAATACAGACCTCCTCCTACACTGATGAAATCCATAGGCAGGGGAAGAGTTCTCTAGTACCTAATACGAGTGCAGCGGGAGATGGTAAGGATGTACAATCACAAGGTTCGTCAGAGCTTACAGTTGTGAGTGACTCAGCAAAGGTCCCACCTGGGAATACATTGAGGGGCAGATTTACAAAGTAATGCATCTGTGAAGATGCCTCACTTTCCCTCCACCACTTTGAGAAACCCTTGCGCCACTATGGATGCCCAAATTTACAATACGGCGCACCATGGCACAAGGATTGACAGATGCGTCAGAAATTCTTACGCATCTGTTGATGCAAAACTCACGCATTGCTGGAGTCGTGTCGCAAGCACAAAACAACTCCAGCAATGCAGGGGAAGGCTGCATCACTCCTTATGCCTGCTTCAAGCAGGCGTAAGAATTTGATGCAGTGGCGTCTTAAAAATGGCGCAGTGAAATCTTGTAGATTTCACTGCGTCACTTCACGATGCTTTGTTGCATTGGAACGCCCACCCTGCATACATTATACCTGACGCAGGTATAATGTGACACAGGGCTTTACAACGTCACGCATCTGCCTAGATCTTACTGGTCTTAGATACTTGATCAAAGAACCAGCAAGGTGTGCAAATGAAGCAAATGATAAACTTGAGGAATTGGCTGTAGAACGAAAAATGTGCATTGAAATTACAAAATGGATTTGATTAATGATGAAAGAATTACATTTAATACATTATGAGCTCACATTAAGGATGTGGCCGAGAAGACAGACCGCTATAGGGATTTGAAGAAATACAGAGAAAGGTAAAAGAAGAGGGTGACTAATAAAAAGAAAGCTTCAGAGGCAGGGAAGAAATCAAAGGGGTTTGTTAGTGATTTCAAATTAGAGACAGTTTCAGAATTTCCCTGGAGAGCAGTACTTGGGGGAACTATGTGCATGCACCTTGGGGTGATCTCTATGCTTTTATGACAAATTTCCCAAAATTATGAGAGGAACCGAAGAAATAATACAAAAAGGTTCATAGATTGACAATGATTTAGAAAATGCTTTGGCCTGATTCGAATGCACTGTTTGAGATTGTTGTTCCGAGTGATATGTTGTCCGAATGCAAGGTTGTGTGTTGCGTGACCAACTGAGTAACCAAATTGGGTTACTCCTAATAATACTCCTTCTGAAGTGATTGCTGACTAGTGCAGAGCAGAGATAGAACATTTGAAAAAGAAAGTGCCAGAGAAAATAATTACCTGGTCAAAGATTTTGAGATCTGCACAAGAGCCAAAAGAATCAGTACATGCTTATTTGGAGTGGCTCAGGCCTCAGGACACACTGGAGTTGTAAATCCCGAAAAAGATGGTGCTTGCAGTTTCATATCTGATTTTGTTATGGGTTTGCATCTGAGCTCAGTTCACATATACAACAGATTGATGTGCTGGAAAACTAAGTGTATAGATGAGATCCTAAAGAGTCCTAAGTGCACTAGTGAATGATTTGATGCATAGCAGAAGACGATCAAAGAGAAATAGATGGTCGCCCAGACAAACCAGTTTCAGGGAAAAAGCAGGCATCAGTTGATGGGTTCTGATTTGGGTTTTGTGCCATTCAGCAATGCTAGAATAAATGAAATGTCTTTAATGCAAGTTGTGAAAATGGGAAATGAAATGGTGCAGATGTGAAAGACGGGTTCTGAATAATTCTGGAATGAGTGCAAATATTGGCATGTTAAAGAAGAGTGCTGCTTGTCCTTCTGCAGTAAAATCGATCACTAGATGCAGGAATGTAAACAAAGTCCAGATCAACCTCAAAATGAGTTGGTTCCCCAGATGCAGCGAAATGTGAATCAGGTGTAGACACAGTCATAAGCACCCACCCAAACAGCTTCTGTGCAGAATATGCAAAATGAAGAACAGATTTGCACGAATATGCCCATAGCCCCAGTGTTGCAACAAAATATGAAAAAATAAGTGTCAAGCAATCCAGGATGCCAACAGAATCCATTGATTCTGAGCAATGATTTTCTTAAATTTTCTACAGAAAATACTTCCCAATGATGGTGCCCGGTGGTCTGGGGAGGGAATTGCATTCTTGGAGCAGTCCTAGAGGTAGAACAAAGTGTCCTATACATTGACAGTGAAGGCAAAGGCCACCCCTTTTTTTCTTGATAGGTAAGGGGAATACCCTATCTACCTTCTGTTCTGTGTAAGATCCAAACCTACCCTTCTCTGGAACAGAAGTCCAGGTTTTAGACATTAGAGGTCACAGCATATGTTCCCATTAGAATACTTACAATGGACAATACTCATTATTTTATTTATTTATTTATATCATTTATAGAGCGCCTGAATCACCCCGGATGGGGTATCTCTGCCCTAAGGACGTGAAGAGGTGAGGAACAGGAGCAAGAAAAGTGATGTCTTGAGTTTTTTCCTGAAGGTCAAGTAATTAGTGCATTGTCGGATATCTAAGGGCAGTTGGTTCCAGATATGAGGGGCTAGGTAGGAGAATGCTTTGCCTCCTAGTCTGGTTTGTTTTATTCGCGGTATGGTGAGAAGACCTTTCCCTTCTGAGCGAAGGGAGCGTGGAGGGGTGTGTCTGACCAGTTTATCCATCAGATATGTTGGGCCCATCTGATTAAGGCCTTTGAACACCAGACAGCATATGTTAAATTGTATTCTTTTTCGGATTGGGAAGCCAGTGTAGTGTGTGGATGAAGGGACATTGAGGGGGCACGATGAGAGGCACTAGTTACTAGGCGTGCTGCTGTGTTCTGTACCACTTGTAGACATTTCAAGGAAGTTTCCTTGGCAGAGATCAGCAAAGCATTGCTGAAGTCTAGGCGGCTGAGTAGCAGGGCGTGTTCCAGGGTTTTGCATGTGGAGGTAGGGAGAAAGTGGAAGACTTTCCGGAGCAGACTGAGTGCATGGAAGCAGGCCCGTTTGGTTTTCGATTATGTGATCATCCAGGTTTAGTTTGTTATCTATTAGGACTCCGAGGCTCTTGACCACTGTCTTTGGAAGAGGGATAGGACCTAGTTCATTTGGCCACCAGCTGGGTGACCAGCTGGTGGTGGCGTTTTTAAATAGCATTATTTCTGTTTTGTCAGCGTTCAACTGTATGAAGTTGCTAGTCATCCAAGATGTTATTGTTTTCATGCCGTCTGAAAAGATGTTTCCGATGGTAGGGGTGTTTTTGTCGAAAGTGAGGAGGAGTTGAGTGTCGTCCGCGTAGGAAATGGGGGTAAACCCTATTTTTTTTTCTTAGAAGTGCTGATAGAGGGGCGACATAAACATTGAATAACAAGAGGCTGAGGCAGGAACGCTGAGGTACACTCTTGGATACCATGGTGGTCTTAGATTTAAAGGGACCAAGGTTTACCGTCATAGTGTGTGATTCGAATAGTGTCAATTTATTAAGTAGGGACTTGCTTTGCAAAATTTTATTACACATTGGATAGCGTTGCACTTGAAACCCAAGGTTGAGATTCTGTGGATAAAATTAAATCACATGATTCAAGAGTTCAGCTGTTTCCAGTCTTAACTAAAGATTAATTGTTCTGGACTGAAGACATACTGTCAAAGAAGAGGTTTGGGATTTCACTGGTGAAGAGGTAGGATTGATTAAAAGTGCAAAGCCAGAAAGGATAAATGTGAAAACAAATGCAGTTTTCCTTAGAATTAAACAGTCCAAACTTTCAGAAGAGGCAGATGAAGGAATCAAGCCCATCATTGATAAAAATGACTGAACAAGGATTTCTTCGGGAAGTGTTTAGAAGTCTTTGCAATTCTCTTGAGATGGGTATTAAGAAAGCCTGTGGTAAATGGAGAAGCATGCAGAACCAGTGAAAAATAAATAAAAGTGTGATCCCATGTTGTCCAGTGGTACTGAATTCAGCAGTAATTTTGTTACAAATCCCAACAGGGGCAGAATGGCATATAGTCCTTGACTTAGACCAAGCGTTCTTCTCCATTTGTCTGCATAAAAACAGCCAATATCCCTGTTGGACAGGCCGCATGGTCGGGCTGCCCCCCTCCCCGCAATGGGACCTGGACCCTGGCTCCCCCTGCATCCCCAGCCAGAGTCCCCGACGACCACCCGAAGTACACTGCAATCCCTCACCCACAAGACACCAGCTCCGGACCCAGCTGGCCCGGGTCACCATCCACACCACGGCCTCGGCCCAGCCGCCATCTTGGGGCACTGCAGCACGAGGCCGCATGGCCTCAACTCGACCCTCACCCTGGGCCCGGCCGGGCCCGACATCGAGGCACCAACCTCCCCCCAGGAGGCAGAGTGACCACTTGGCGAGTCAATGGGAGAAGGAATCGTCAACGGCTCTCCTCCGCCAGGTGTCGATCACCCCAGGCCGCCCTGGGCGCTGGCTCCACCCCCCTGCTGGGTGTCTGGACTCCCTCATCCCGGACCTCCCGGCCCCCCAGGCGCGAGGGTCCGGACATCAAAGGGGACCAGACCTATAACTGGGGCAGGGCCAGACCAGGAAGCCAGTTGTATCCTGGAGTCGAGAGACCCGAGAAGAACTCATCTATGACTGGCCTGCTGGCGCTGCCGCGGCCCTCTGCCTCGTGAAACCACCGTCTTGGCCTGCTGGCGCTGCCGCGGCCCTCTGCCTCGTGAAACCACCGTCTTGGCCTGCTGGCGCTGCCGCGGCCCTCTGCCTCGTGAAACCATCGTCTTGGCCTGCTGGCGCTGCCGCGGCCCTCTGCCTCGTGAAGCCATCGTCTTGGCCTGCTGGCGCTGCCGCGGCCCTCTGCCTCGTGAAACCATCGTCTTGGCCTGCTGGCGCTGCCGCGGCCCTCTGCCTTGTGAGACTAGCATCTTGGCCTGCTGGCGCTGCCGCGGCCCGATCCACAGACACTCCAGCTCGAGGATTGTGAGCTCGCCTCTTACCACTACCTGTACCGATCCGGTACCAAGACTGTCCCGCTACCCCCTTTCCCTACGAAGACTAGAAGTGAGAGGACCCCCGGGTCCGAGATATCCTGTATCGCTGATATCCTTGCCTTACGAACCTTATATAAAGTATTGAACTCGACTTGGTGTGGTGCCTGTTTGTGGGGAGGGAGGTAACTTGTCTGTACGATCGCCGGAGCCGGTCCCCCTCGGGGATCTCTCCCTCAGTCCCCGGCCGACCCTCTGGGTCCCCGTCTAACAATCCCTTTGCGCTCCAATTTCAAAATAAAGTTCTCATTTGGATATAATTCCACAGAAGTATATTGAAAGACCTTCAATTCGTAGTCAGATTCTAAAAAAAGATTTAGAACCATTACAGTTACCCTGTAATTTAGCCATATAAATGACCTATTGGTGGCATCTAAGACAAAAAGACCTTGACACAATTGCACTATTGAACCATTTAACTGCCAATAGTCACATGTTCTCCCCTACAAAGATGCACTGTTTTAAAAAGAAATTGATTTACCTTGGTCATCATCAAAGCACAAAGTCTTAAAAGAACACTTTCTGCAATACTAAAGATGGGTCCCCCTACTACCCAGAGGGAGCTGTGGATGTTTCTGGGAATTTCTGTCTACTGTCATCAGTGGATTCCAATCTTTTCCTTGATTGGAAAGCCTTTACTATTGCTGAACAACAGTGACATCAGGGATCCGGTACCATGTTATGCTGACAGTTTAGTGGTTTTCAGAGTGTTGAGGGAAATTTTATTTAATGTCCCAGCCCTTGGAATACCTATTATATGGAATTCTATCTCTACTGCCGTGAGAGAGGCGGGTGTGCTCTTTTTGTACCTGCACATAGATATGGAGGAGTCATGAAGCCAGTAGCCTATCCATCAGCTGTATTAGATCCTGTAGCTGTAAGTCTTCCTGGTTGTCTGAAAGTCGTTGCCGCTGTTTGCATTGCAACTGAGCATAGTGAAGGGATTGTAATGGGACATACATTGATTATGTTTGCTCCACATTCTGTTGAGATTTGGCTGGCTCGTACTCAGACTCAGCACATGATAAACAATCTTCAGATCTGATATGAACAAGTCATACTGGCAGCTGAGAATATCTCCATCAAAAGATATCATTTCCTAAATCCTGCAACACTGCTTCCTGTTCCAAACAATAATGAAGTCAAAAACAGGAGTGATGATGATGAGCCAGAGGCACACTGGATCGGTGTCACAGCATTTTGTGCCAAGCCAAGATCAGACATTAACAAACTCCCCATGAAATGGCTGATGTGATTCTGTTTATTGATGCTTATTGTTTAAGAGATTAAACTATCGTGGAGCACTAAAGGTTGCTTATGCAGTATTTTCCATGCCTGTAATTCTTTAAGGTTTGTACCTGCTGAATGTAACTTCAACACAAGTGGCAGAGCTTGTTGCCTGTCAGGAAATAATTGGAATAAGGCAATCTATACAGCTAGCCAATATGGTTTTGGGGTGGTCCATGACTTTTGACACTTGTGGTCACAAAGGTGTTTTATGACATCCACTGGAACTCCATCAGGAACAGTTCATACACACTTGAATTGTTGGAAGCAATACAACAACCACAATAACTGACAGTGGTAAAGTCTGCTGCCCATAGGAGTGGAAAAGATATGAAAATACAAATGCAGGCCATGTGGCTAGATATTGTGCGATTGAGAATGAAATGTTAAGATTAAATGAACAGATTACAACTCAAGAGACAGAACAAAATGAATCAAATGAAAATTCTGTGGTAAATGCATAAAATGTCAATTATTTCTCATTAAATCCAATCTAGACTTCTTTCAGTGAATTAATGGGACTCCAGAAGAAGCCACAGAGGGTGAGAAAAGAAAATGGGAAATACTGGGCTAGAAAAAAAAAGAACTGCCAAGATTTTTACCTCCCTCCTAAGTACAAATATATCTTAACTGTCACTGTGTTAAATTGTATGGCTATGTATTTACATAATCATTCACATGTAGAGAAAGACTCTGTGATATGCACAGTCCATAACTACTGGTCCAATTCCAAATTCCGAAGTGTTGCAGAAGATGTGTGTAAATTATGCCTAATTTGTCAGGGAAACAATCAGTGTACGAAGGCTACTTTCCTCATGTATCATATTGGCAAATCAGATGGTCCATTTACAAGACTTGAGGAAGATTTCATTGAGATGCCAGTTTACAATGGCCTTAAGTGCATTCTTGTGATTTTCTGCTCATTCTCTAAATGGGTTGAGGCTTTCAGCACCCAAAGATCAAATAGTATGACAGTTGCCAAGCTCTGGTTAAGGGGATTCCCCAGTGGCAATTTTGACTCATCATAAAGTAGCGCAGAGGGTTAATGTGCCTGCTGCAAAGAACGTGTACAATGCAGATCACAGACCTGTATTTCATGTGGATACCTCATTGAGTTATTGCTTTTGTTATAGAGATCCTTTTGTTACATGCAGTTCATAAGTTACATTCCTAATAATGCACCGTGACCTATGACCTGTCATCAAAGAGCTGCATGCAAACTGCATGATATAGGTTAGAACGTTATACTGCAAAAGGAGTTTGCTTAGGATTGAAATACAATCTTATGAGTAAAGCTAACCCCAACCAATGTGGTATGTTTTAAACCCTGAGTTTATGCTTCTCCAGACCAAACACTCTTAAAATACAAAATGATGCAGAGCAGCGCCACAAGACATTTTACTGCGCCGAGCTGCGTCATTTTAAAAGCACAGGGATGTGTCATATTAACAACAATACGACGCATCCGTGTGCTTACCCCTGCGCTGGCGCACAATTGACTTCCATATGCCAGATCAGGGACCCTTGTATCATGGTGCAAGGGTGCCTGCATTACGGGGATGATTGTTTTGTGCAGGAAGGGGCACCCAACAATCATTGATTGCTTTTACCTCTTTCTATACATGCTGCAGAATGCGGCACGCATAGAAAGAGGAAGAAACTCGGAGAAATAAAAGCATTTCTCCTCTCTGCGCTACTCCTTTGCATCCCCTGGGGAGTCATGGGGTTCTGACGCATTCCCAGTTTTACCAAACGTTGTATATCTGAGGATGTGTCAGGGTCCATGGATGTTGCAAAGGCACACCCACAGCAATACCAATGGAACGCCCATTCCACGCAGAGTAATCCGTGAAAGGGGCTCATATTTACATGGCCATGAAAATTCATGCAGGGTGACTCATGTGGCCTTGTAAATATGAGCAAGCCCATTGCCACGCCTGTGAATTAAAAAAAGTGACGCACCGTCGGCGCAATGGGCTTGTAATTGAGGCCCATACTGCCTACTAGCATGGATGACACTTGATTCCCACACCGAATCCTCATTGTTTCATGTAGCATTTCCTATAGACTGGTTTAGACACGTAGGATTCATAATCTCTGTTTAATGTGTGTGTGATGTAAAGTGCTTTGACACCCTTCACTGGTATGGGTAACGCTATGAAACAAATGACATTAATGTAAGAGAGGGGATGTGGAGAGATATGGTTCACTGTTAGAGGGCAGCAGTGATGGAACCCGGGCAGAAAGAGGTCATTGGGTGGGGACCGGGTTGCACCTGATGACACCCGTGCTAAAGTCCGCCCTTCTCCTGAGGGATAGCTTTGCTTTTTAATTTTAGGGCGTGTGACCCTGTGTCACTTTGAGATAGTCAATTATGTTATATTATTTGAGGTGAGATTGTGAGGGGGTGGAAATACCTCCTTTTCTCCTTCTCCCATCCGCTTAACATTCGGGATCTTAGCAATAGTATTGTTTTGGTTTTATATTAGTAGCCCACTTTTAAAAATCATACTTTCCCTCTAGTTTTGGTAAGAGTTTGAAAAGCGCGACGTTACCAAACCTTGCCTCGAGGGCCGTCAAAAGCCCAGACAAGACAAACAGTGTCTTCTCGAGCAAAGAATAAAACATGGTTGGGAATGTACTGAGGTGATCAGGCGAAAAGCAGAGGAAAAAATACGCATTATTCGAAACATTAACTAATGAAAGCACGGGATAAAGGGAGGGACCACCCGGGATGATCAATGGAAAATGTAAGTGGGGGGACAATCCTTGATGAAAACAGAAGCACTTCTCCCCCAGCACCCGCCCCGCCCTTTGCTAGATTTTTAAAACGCGCGAGAAAGGAGTCGCTGAAGGTATAATGCCAGCTTGAAAGATGTGCTGGCACTGGGCAGTGGGCACCTCCGAGTGGTGAAAGGGGTTTATATAAAAGGAACATGGAGCCCTGAGCTCAAGCTGCTGGGTTAAAGACCTGCTTGGCTCAACCTGGCAAGACATAAAAGGAAGCTTTTGCACTAATGAAGAGGGAATGAAAAAAGGAAGGCTTTTATCAAGGAAAGCAGGAGGGGCGAATCCCAAAAATGGTTCATGTGTGAAGCAGGAACTGACTGGTGTGTTCTGAGGAGAAATTATGACCTTCTTTGCGTCCTTGGCACATGCCTGTCATTCCTAACCCTGCCATTATTGAACAACCAATATTCATAGGATTAGGGGAAAGGTGCAGCAACCACCATTACAACGCAGTCATTACAATGCACTACATTTACAACGCAGTCATTACAACGTAACAGCTTTTACATCGCATGCCATTACAACGCAGCCATTACAACACATGTCACTACAATGCATGCCATTACAACGCTTGTCACTACAACGCATGCTATTACAATGAATTATAAGGTAAGAAATCGGGAATAGTAATGTTTACCCCTACACTATCCAGCACTTACCCTACTGTTGCACTCACTGGAGTAGGAATAGTCATTTTTACCCCTACGCTATCCAACACTTACCCTACTGTTGCCCTAGAAGTTTATGAGTTGTAATGGTATGTGTTGTAATGAATGCGTAGTAAATGTAGTTTCTAAAAATGCGTTGTGATGGCATGGGTTATAAAATCTTGCATTATAATGGATGTTGTGATGTATAAAACGCTTTGTTAAGGCACGCGTTGTAAATGTTTGCGTTGTAACGTGTCCTTTTCTGCTGAGGCTTGCTCTCATGACCGTGGATAATTCTTCAACAGATTATTTTAAATACTGTTGCTGTTTAATTTATTTTTGCTGTGAGTGATGTGCGAAAGTCTAATACAGACATATTGCAGGAAGATTTGTCTGTTTCATACAACATCCATAAATAAAGTTAATTTTAGATCAAAACAAGACCTCCTGTATGAAAAATGGGAGGGTGTCACAGAGAATATTTTTAGTGATATTAGTGAGCTGCTGCTGTGTTACAATATTGAAAACACACATCACTTTCCATGAATATTAGATGTAACAACTTTAGGATTTGGAATGTGCCTGTGCACTGTCAGTGACCTGGCCAAAGAGGACATGAAGGAGCTGAAACTGGATCATAAATCCAAAACTGTTCCAAGCAGGGGGCCCAAAATATAATCGACCCCATGCCCCCAAAATCCTTAAAATGTGCCTGAGTCAACGAGTGTGGGACAAGATGTTGCAAACGTTTTCAATATTTTAAAAAATGTGACTTAGTGTGCGTAAACCAGCGAAGCAAATCCATGGACTAACGCACACTTTTTCTGTTACACTTATGATTGAAGCTATTTCACCCTTCTCATTGAATTGCCACAATTATTCCACACATTTTGGGTCATATTTACAAGGGGATTGCGCCACAGGACCATCCCTTTTACCAGTGTTCTTTTTTGGCGCAATGCCCTGCTCGATATTTACAAAGTGGTTCTAAGCCACTTATTGTGGCTTAATACCGCTTTGTAAATATGGTACCCTTTCATGCAGTTTTCTGCTTGAAAGTGGCATGCAATGGGTGTTGCTGTGGGCGTTCTACCGCAATACCCATTGTTTTTTTACGCTGACCCAGATTTACAATGAAGTGTAAATCTGAGGCAGAGACAAAAACCATCGGCATGCAATAGCAGGTGTTAGAATGGCACAACAAGGACCTCGTTTTTGCATTTTCTATGTGTGCTGCATTCTGCAGGACTCATAGAAAGAGCAAAATGACATTCATGATTGTTTATGTACAGGAAGGTGTCACTTCCTGCACAAAGACTCTCATTAAATAATGGTGATTTGCTACTTCTATATGTGCTGCAGAATGCAGTGCACATAATAGTAGCAAATCACCATTATAATAATTATAATCACCATTATTGATTATGTGCAGAAAGGGACACCTTGCACATAGACAACCATTCCCTGCAACGCAGGCACTCTTGCACTATGTTGCGAGGGTGTCTGTGTTGGCACTAGGCAGCAATTTTTAGCACCAGCGGAAGGCAAAACACAGTAGTGCACCGTATCATTATATATATGGTGCATCCCTCCATTTTGGAAATGGGGGAGCCCCGTGCTGCACATTTTGCTGTGGCTCCGTGCTCCACCATTTCCTTGTAAATATGCCCCTTTGACTGTTAACATGGAGCTGTGTTTTGACCTTGATTGTGACACTTTTTATGCAAGTGAGGCTTTCACGTGCAAAAAGATTTGTGAACTAGTGTCTATGACACTGCATGCCAGTGAAACACCGGGTGGGATCTTTTATGTTATTTTGGTGCATCAAAAAGATGGTAATGAGATACACAGAAGAGACACGAAAGGCAAAAAGGTTGATGACAATAGTATAGGGAATAAATAAACCATGACTGTGGCCTGAGCCCCACCGAGCCAGAAGTCAACAACACTCATTGTTAACCTAGGCGGTGAACTTTGCTCCATTGGCGGAGTTTGCAGAGTTTTCTGCACTTCGCACTCCGCGGAGTTCTAGAATTTCTACCCGAGCGGCAGGAATACCAGCACAAACTGCAGTTCGCACTGCACTCCGCCACTCGCGGAACTTCGCTGAGTTTTTTTGCGTAGCAAAACTACGCGAACTACGCCCAGGCCTGCATACAAGCAGGAAGACAAGCTTTTGGTTATTATAGATTTGGTTAAAATTACAAAATATCAATAATAAGGGTTGAAGATAGGCCACCATGCCAGTTGGAAATAAACCATAAATGAAGAAACACTTAAATAAATTCAAAGAGAATATAACAACATTGTTTTTATTTACAACGTGTATCTAAAAATTATTCATAAAATAAATCAATAATTGATCACATTTAGTGCCCCTAATAAGATGGAAAGGGAAGGGTAGTGGTTGGATGGTGAAGGGACTGACTGAATAATAGGACAATGGTCACTATGACCTCAATAAACCATGAACTAATAATCAATTAACAAACTAAAAATCACAATTCATAAATTGATTAAACAAACTCATGCCTCTGAAGAACAAAATCACAAATGATAAATCAGGAAAGAGGCTGGAGATAGGAAGGAGTGTCAACGTTTCGACCCAAACTGATGCAGGCATAGAGTGGAACCTTGCTAGAGGGTCTTCATCAGGACAAGGACGCAGGGAGGGGCAGTAAATCTGCATAGAAAATTAATAGATCGATATTAGTAATGGTCATATTGATCCATGTTAATCATAAAATAGTTATAAATGGCCGAAGAGGGAACAATTACCGAGGAACCACAATCATTGAGATCAGGGCAATAGGAGGAATACACTTGTAAGAGAACAGGTATCAACCAATGATTGATTGAACACCACAAAGGGGTTATATCATGACCCCATCCTGATTAATTGAACAATACCCAATGCCATCATAGGGTTGCTGTTGCAATACATGTAGTTTCAAAATGAGTTCAAAGATCTTGATCGAGTAACTCCAGATATAATGCGACCTTATAGTAATTACAGAAATCAAGGTCTCTTCGAGGTTTGACAAAGAACTCTCTGGAAATGGATTGTCGCAAGTGGAACTGTAAAACACGAACGATTCGCTATCGTGCAATATATTAGTCAAAGACTTAAACAGTCGCGTCTATATTTTCTAGAAGCTGGACCCCTCTCGGTGGCTATCTGTACCATCGATCTCAATCCACCTGTATCACAGAACCCAGAACCCCCTCTTTATTCAGTCAGTCCCTTCACCATCCAACCACTACCCTTCCCATTCCATCTTATTAGGGGCACTAAATGTGATCAATTATTGATTTATTTTATGAATAATTTTTAGATAAACGTTGCAAATAAAAACAATGTTTTTATATTCTCTTTGAATTTATTTAAGTGTTTCTTCATTTATGGTTTATTTGCTTTAGTATCTGGGACCAGTTTGTTTGTATCACTCATTCACCCAGGTCCCAGCGACTCATTGGGTTAACCCGTGTTTTTATAGCACCATGCCAGTTGGAGGCTGTGGACTTACATGTGAACAGTGGGAGGTGGTCTCAGTTCGTGTCTGTCAGCGGGTAAATTATTTCATATCAATTAATGTCCACCATCTGGGATGATTCAAGAGTGCTGTACTAACTATCCCACGTATAATAATGGTAAGCAACTTCACAAGACGTGCAGTTTATTACATATTTGTATATGTATATCCAATAAACACAACCAAGAAGAATTACATAGCAGGTACCGCAGACAGGAATGTAATTGTTTTCAATTTGGATTTTGAACAAATGCAGGGGACCAGGAGGGAGGCGTCTCTGGCCCTTCTTTGCTGATAGCCCCTCAACTTTCCAACTCAAAAGGTCCTCATCTTGGGAGTAACTCTGGATCTATCAGTGAAACCACAGCTGAACAATGATCCAAAAAGCTTTACTGTTTCCTATCAATCTTCAGTGCCATTCGACCTGTAGTGCGCTGGCCTTGAATATCAACATTGTTCTAGTCATTATCATCTCTCTGATTGATGACTGCATGAATCTAGGTACCCTTCTAAGGAGATTGTCACTCTCCAAAGAGTGTGCAATAATGCAGCCCACTTCAGCCTTGGCCGAAAGCACACACACACCATATCACACCTGCCCTAATGTCACTCTACTGGCTCCCGATCAAGTCGCGTGTTACATTTTAGAACCCTGGCATGGTGTATAAGGCCCTTCACATTTGACCTTTCTCCTGCCTTTTCAAAGTGATGATACCTTATTAGATTAACCAAATGCCCAAGGTAAGCCAGCTAAATAAACTTAAGATCCACCTACTAGATTTTTTCACACCTCATATTACTAGTAAATGTGACTTTAAGTGTAAGGAGACAGCCTTTGGGTGTTCCTGGACAGAGACAGTTATAAAAGGAAACAAACACCCACAAACCTGCAGATTTGTGGATGTTTAAAAACCTTTGGTAGAGCATTTTTCACACTGAAGCCATTTGCAGATTTATTTAGTTTGTGCTGATTGTCCTGGTTGTTCTATGACTTCATGTATGACATCACTGATGACATCTCAAATGCCAAAATTGATTACATCACTGATGACATCATCCAAGCTTCTTTTGTACACATTGCTCTATAAAAGGGTATAGCATTAGAGCTATGAAAGTAAGTCAAAATTGCTCAGGGTAATATGAAGCATCATCACTGCTATCATACATGCAACCCCCATAGTAAAGCAAGCTTGTGTTATGTGTAACATTGAATTGCTACCATACACTTCATGGGTAGCTGAGTTCATGTTGACTATGAACCACCGATGAAAGGGTGACCTATCCTGCACATGGAGTTCAATCGGTAAACAACTGTTCCGGGAAAACCAAGTTCCTCCAGATACTGAAGCCCTGTTACATAACTAATGCCTTACTACGGACAGTCTTTGCTTGTATCAAACCCCTGACAGTCACCGAATTTACATTGAGAAAAGAAGTTGATATGAGTAGAAAAGATGGCACTGTAAACAGTGTTTACTCTATGGAGAAAGTTAGCTCTGTACCAGACTGTTTGCAGATAGATAGTGGAATTCTCATTAGAAATACACCACAGAGTATTTTAAAAAGTATCTATTTGGAGCAGTATGCACTCACAAAAGACACTATTTGCTTAAAATAACCAGCATCTGAAGGTGTTAATGATCATACTACCTACAGCCTTCATACTGTGGTGAACACTTTACAGATGGCCCATCTTCTTAAGCTAAACAAGCACTTGTACATAGGTCAGTACCTGGTGCACACAGTCGTCTATGTTAATAAGAAATTGTCAAGCTAAGACAATTCTGTCTAATAACTCAAAGCTGCTTACAATACTTAGTATGTAGTATGTAGAATTTTGCCCAGCTGGAAACTTCTGCAGTACCAAAAAACTTATGAGCAACATAATGAACACAAGTCGTCAACTGTCACATGCACACAGGGTTACTCTTCAATGCAAAGGTTTATACTATGTTCAATACTTCTGCTCAGCATTGATGTATTTGGAGCACATGTATTTTGTAAACACTTACATCCATTTGCTGGACACAAGCTGTAAATATGTAATTGGGTAGACAAGTCCTATGGTAGGATGTAGAGATGAAATGGCCTCTCTGCTAAGACCTCTCTCTTGTGGATAACGGGCATACATATTAGGGTGTGGGGAGAGCTCTGTCTTGGGCGACGGGTGTTGCACTACGGTGATGGAAGGAACTGGCCTCTCCACTAAGACCCCACCATTGGGTGATGGGTGTTTGTTGTAGGTGTGGGAAACAACTGGTGTATATGTTGTGACCTCTTTATTGGATAACGGGTGAGCGTAGTACAGTGTGGAGAGGGACTAAACTCTCCCCTGAGGCCTCTGTCTTTGATGACAGGTGTACATAGTAGGGTGGAGATAGAGACTGCTCTCTCCCATTTTTTTCACGATCCAGCAAGAGTTTGGCTAGAGTGTACCGTGAACTCCCATGGGATCTCAACATTTAAAAAATATTTTGCTTCATCACACTGTTAATGCCTCATAGACCTCCTCTGAATTAGATGGGGAACAGGATGCCTTTATCAATTTCACAATACCTGGTATGTTTCCTCATATTCAGTAATGGTGGCCATTCAATTTCCAATCAGAGCGTGAGTTCTCACAAGACTCGCGGGAGCAAGATGGCAGATCGGGAAAAAGCCCTCTCGACTAATCAGATTGCTCCTTTCATGAATATGCCAGACCGAAGGACACTCGTGCGAGTCTTGCAAACCCAACCGTTCAGCTATACAAATATTTTTTACATTAATTTCTCAAAAACTAGTGAAGAGATTTACACCAAATCACAAAAAGAACACTTTCTCAGAACAAGATCTAGCTTCATATCTACTTTGATATAATTCCGTTCAGACGTTTGGGCTGAAGAGCGTTCCAAAATGTCTACGGAAATTCCATTTTCAGATGCGCCCTTTTTCTCAGCCATTTCTTGACGGATTATCCTTAAACTTTCCAGGAAGCAGCTGAGTAAAAAATCTCACTTTTTTTTGGGAAGGTTTGTGGAGATTCGTCAAACAGCACGACCGTTATTAGCAAACCAAAAACCCATTTCCTGTGGAAACACAATCCTAACTAGAACTACCCAGTGGCGTCTTTCACTGGGTTACTTTTTCATCAAACTTGGAAAGCTACTAACTCAGTCAGCTACGTTTCGGCAGGCCAAGTTTCATGAAGATCCATCCATGAGATAGTAAAGGAGAGGGAAAGGTGTGCTATTTACCCTTTGAGCTCCAAGAGAGTTTACTAGAAGATGGTGCAACAACTATAGAATATATTTTCCGCCAAATATGGCATGAAACCAAAACTTTATGCTTTTTTTAAATTTGGATTATATCTCTCAAGTAGTTTTGGAGCTACCTGCCTTTAAAAAAAGGTTTAAGATGGGAGTATACCTCGGCCATTTATACTTGTGAGTCAATCCTGATTAGGGCTGAAATATTGCTTATGCTAGCCATCCGAAATCTCACAAGTCAGAGCTGACTAATTAGCTTCAATATGGGACAGAAGAGTAAGTTATTAGCCCACCCATTTTCGATTTTTTTATTCTCACTAGTGAAATCCACAGCCCCAATGACCAGACACAGCTAAACACCGGGAGTACCACCTGAGCGCCGTCACACTGTAGATTTTTTCTGGTCCTGGGTTGGGCCATAGCCCTGGGAAGACTGTGATACACCACTTCTTGCTCTCTGTGTATGGGGAGAGCGAGGAGGTATGGTACACATAGAATCCACCTGAACCAATCATGTACCGAAAAAAAGCTGCCGGCTATTGTGATGGCATTGGACATTGACAGCGTCAGCCGGGATGTGAGATGCCAGGGACTAAATGGGTTATGTGGTCCCCTGTGCGCGCCAACGTGGAGAGTCTGGGTGTGGGTGAAGATTGTGGACAGAGGGGGATGGAAGCAATGAAATTCATGAAAATGAAATTAGCAATGCATGCAATAGATGCCATAACGCATACAACTCGCTATCAAGATAAAAGGGCATGTTATTATCTTTATTGGGTAGTTTGAGCATGACGAGTGTCATTGAGTTATGGCAAGTGTTGCATGCGTTGCAAACCATAACTCGTGAATTTCAGAGGTTTGAGCCAGAACCATAATTCACTATTTAACCGTTTTGTTCAGTGAATACACAGTTATGGGTAGGTCAGCGTTTTCCTTGTGGGTCCACCATTGCAGGTTTTGTGCAGGTCTATTAAGGGTGTTGTGAACAGGGGTCAAAAATGTACTCTTCCAAAGTAAGCCCCACTGTAAACTTTGTTCTCCTCTATAGAAAACAAGCATTGGCATAGCCAATAGGTCTCGCCTTTGGGACATTATAAGTGTATGGCCATGCAACAGTTGATGTTGCACCAAGGATATTGTGCTGTATGATTAAATACTTATAAGGTCCCAAAGGCGAGACCTATTGGCTATGCCAATGCTTGTCTATATTGGTTTGGTAGAGCGGCTATTATTTAGCACAACCCAATACACTCCACCCTTCCGCGTGTGGGTTCCATTCTGTTGCATAGTTTACTTATGACAGTAATTTGACAATTTATAGAGTAGGCAGCGTTTGTACTACAAAGTGAATAAACACAATTTGTCAAATGTCCATTTTTTATGTGCACCATAGCAGGCAGTAGTAATGCCTGCATTACTGAGATCTGTGCATGGGAGAGGGCACACTTCTCCCTGAGCTTGCGGTTGTCTCATACATTTGCCCCAATATCTTAATATCTAAATGTAATGAGTACACATCGTGAGATCTTACACCTCCTTAACTCAGTGCTGTGACTTCCTTTCTGCACTGCCTGCCTTCCAAATGTCACCGTCTCTTCTTTCATTAAAACTCCCTCTCCAGAGAACCATGAACTGGAGAAAAATACAGTCATATCTCCCCTCTGATGCTCATGCACGGATGTGATGGAAACTGGTGAGAGATTGAGGAGCTTGCACTAGTGAGTGAAGCGAGAAAGAAATGCTCAGGGTGGAGCAGCCAGGAGCTCACACTAGTGGCACCTTGAGGAGCTTGCACTAGTGCACACTGTAAGGAACTCACACCTGTAACATAGCGAGAACCATTCACGATTGTGAAGTCGCAGGAGCTTACATTCATGGTACAATGAGGAACTCACACACACACACTGTGAAGCGCTTACACTGGTGGCATGAAGGAGCTGTTGCTGGTAGGTGGCGTGAGGAACTCTTGCTAGTGCCTAGTGCGGAGCTCTCGCTGATGAGCTTTGTCAGCAGCTGATTCTGGTGGGCAGAGTGAGAGGCAGGCACTTGTGGGTAAGTGTGTGCAGCTGCCAGCGGTGAGCAGCACTGTGAGGAGGGGCTGGCACTGGTGGCAGTGTAGGAGTCCTGCACGGGCAAGAAAGCTACAGGCGAACAAAGGCACTGGCAAGCACTTTTAACACTTGCACATTTTGATATTTCCAACACGTGCCATAATTCACAGTGTGACTGCACATATTTTGTGAAAAAGCGGGAAGCTTAGAAGTTACTTCTATTTTTCAAGGTCCACCCCCTCTTGTGGCCAGCTTGTAACAACAATAATTGTTAAATTTGACAATGCAGAACAGAAAACACTCTGTCAAGTTCTGCCAGTAATAGCACATCAAGATTAATGGGATGTGTGGGCGGGAAGAGAGGCGCACGCGCGCTTGGCAGAGCAGTGTTCACTTTTCAAGCACTGCACTCGTGGCGCGCCCCTGCTCGCTCCCGCAAGGTGGATGCTGCCACAAGTACGAGTGCAGTGCTTGAAAATGAGCAGAACGACGGCTAAAGGCCCTCCTATGCAGCGCATGCACGCTGCGTAGGCGACACCTAAAAATGACTGAACAGAATTACATCAAACTTGGCATGAAAGCAGAACTCTACTTAAGGAAGTGCTTTTATTTGGTTTGGAGTAAATTTAATCAGAAGCATTACAAAAATGTGTTTGGGGGCTTAAAAGGGTTAAAAATAGCGAGATTGTAAGTCTTTGGATCTGCCACGTACTCTGGTTCCACTGAGTCAAGCAGTAAAGGAGTCATAAGGGGAGGAGGAATATACCCTGCCCACTGGCTCAAGTGAGAAGTGGACACAAAGGGACCTCGCCTAAGGTTAAATTAAGAAAAAAATGAAATTTAGCTGTGGGGTTTACAGACCTGGAAACGGGGTTCACAGACCTCCAAGGCGTGTGACGTCTGCCTCAGTGTACATAAACTCCATAACAAGGGCTCATGGCATACCTATAACCGTGCAATATGTATACTGATAAGTAACACCACCTAAAAGCACAATGTCATTAAATAACAGCACATACTCAAACCAATAAGTAATGCTACATTCATACTTGTCTCACTCATAGAGTTAATTATTATGTTACATGTAAGATTGTAAGATTATTTATGACATCCTTTGTAGGGCACTTGTGGCGGAACACGAGATCCTTCAATCCAACGCGTCACACACGCCCACCTCCGCAACCCCCATGGATTGGCATCAATATTTAGCTTATGTAGAAACAATATTAATTGCGACAAACAACACCCCACAACAGGGTCGGGATAGCCTGCAAGCAAGTACACAAAAAGAAAGAAAAAAACATCGATAACGCAAATAACTTTGCGGCTGTTAGAGGACTCTCTATTAGACGTGGCAGGCATTTAGGAAGTTACATCCAGTTGAAGTATTTTTACTTTGTTGCAAATTCAATGTAGGTGAACAAAATTAAATGGGGGTCAAGAATATTTTTGATTTACTAATAAGCTTTGCATCATTTGATAGATCTGGACGAAATTTGGCAGAAACTTTGGCCAAGATTTACTAATATTTTATGTCATGATTGCGGCACTTTTTAGGCACAGCTATGACACAAAATGCTAGTTGAGATTTACAAAGTCAAGGAAGGGACAATTTCTATCACCTTGCGTTACGGTGCATCTGGTAGGGGTTACATGGGTGTAACATAGGCGTTTCCAGGCATTTACCCATGTATTTTGAATAAACCCCAGATTTACTGAAGGCAGTAAACCTGGGTTTGTGCCAAAATCCTGCACCTACCCAAGAGAGGCGAGACAAGGAGAAATACCTTAATTTCACTTTGTTACTTCCTCGTTCCATGTGTGCCATATTCTGCAGCACAGATGAATATGCCAGTATGGATTGTTTCTGCGCGGGTAGGAATCTTTTCCTACACTAAAACAATCCTGCCCGTAATGCAGGTACTTTTGCACCATGGTGCAAGGGCAGCTACATTGGTGCTAGGATGCCTAATGTGCACCAGCACTATAAGGGCCAGATGTAGGTAGTCCCAGATTACCGATTCTTAAATACCGAATCATACCGATTCGGTATTTAAAAACTGGCAATCGGGATGTAGGTCATTTTACCGATTTAATTACCGAATCGGTATGATTCGGTAATTACCGAATCGGTATTAACCGATTCGGTAATTGCCATTCATTCCTATGGGCCTGGAGGCCCATAGGAATGAATGTCAATTACAGAATTGGTAAATACCGATTCGGTAATTGGGGGAAACGTTGAAGGGTGGCAGGGTGTCACTTTGACACCCTGTTGCACCCCTCAATTGTGCATGGGTGCACATGTTGCAGACATACAAGGCCATAGGGCATGTTTGTCTGCAACATGGCACTATTTAAAAAGCAAAAGAAATGCTTTTTGAAGGGTTTTCATTATTTACCACCAACTTCTAGTTGGTGGTAAATACCGAATTCTTAAACCCCTGTAGCACTGATTACAGTGCTACCTACATGTCAAAATACAGATTCGGTAATTTTACCGATTTGGTATTTTACCGATTCGGTAGAATTACCGAATCTGTATTTTAACATGCCCCTACATCCCAAACTCCAAATACCAATCGGTAACGGCCGAAATCGGCCGTTACCGACCGGTATTTGCCTTCCTGCATCTGGCCCTTAGAGAGTAGAAGTGCGCCATATATTAGTAGCTATGGTGCATTTCTGTTCTCTCTCACACAAAGCAGTGCAGCAAGTTTCATTGCTGAGCTGCATGAATGGTTAGTAAATCTGGGCGTTATCTATAAGCCTTCCGTTTGTATTATTACGTTCATGCAGATCCATAAGATTGCACTACAAGCTTGGAAGGATTGGTTTTCTATTGGTGTTTCAATATGGGCCAGTTTATCAAAGGAGGGCACTGTTAAACGGGCCAATAAAATGTTAATGTATTCATACCTTAGTGCTGTTTGAGGAATATATGTCAAAATGTGGAAGGCAGTTGGCAACCAGTGAAGTTTCATGCAGATAGTGCAGGATGAGGGGATAAAAAGAGGGGGTCAAAACATTCTTTATTTAGTAATAACTTTGGCACCATTTGATGGCTCTTAATGAAATTTGTCAGAGACTTGGCATGCTTAGCCTACTCTTCATTTTCTCATTTCGATGGTGCTATTTGATTAATCTACATGAAATGTGGCAGATAGCGAATTAAGCCCAATACATGGACAGGCAGATCCAGCAACCAGCCTCTGCTACACTCAGTGAAGTGGGCTGGATCCTGTGTCTGGCCAAAGGCAATGCACAGTGTGGTATGGGTACATGGTAGGTGAATGTGGTTCATCATAAGTCATCTTGAACTTTACTTCAAAATATTCAGCTAAAAGTCTGTTATGGTTCAGAGAGCATAAAACTGAAAAAGTCTTTAAAGTTCACCGGTTATGGTTTACAAAGCACTAAGCACAAAGCAAACCGTAATTCACGCCTCCACCGCGCTCAGTACACCCCCTAGCAGAAGAAGGCGTATGTTACGCCAAAAAACGCATCGATAATTACTACTGTGCCTTGATTTATATATACAAGTTTTTAATGAAGATTTAAATGTATTGTTTAGGAGAAATGGATTTGAGGATATGCGCTGATTTATAATTCGTCCCTTTTTTTATTATTGTGGTATTTCTATTTCCAATAATGTTTCGTTATAATACGAAATAAAACATACAGTATCTTAGACACAGAGTTTCTTGTTTTTGTCGAGTCCTCCATACAGTACTGTTATTATTATTCTACAATTGCCTAGGAAGTATTTTTTCGCATTTATGTTTTCCCTGTCCTAGGAATTGATTGACTTAGAATTCAGTGGGCCTTTGATATTCACTAGCACCCCCTAGCTGATTGCATGTTTAACAAAAGCTGTTTACAATGAGAAAAACATGGAGGGCAAGAGTTATGGACCCAGATTTACTAAGGGCTTGTGGCACTGTTGCGTCACATAAGGTGATGCAAGGCAACACAAGCTATTAAATCAGATTTACTATACCAAGCAAAGCCACCTTGCATGGCTTAGTAAATCTGGAGCAACAGAAGGAAGTCGTTTGCCGAGCACTATTCTGCATTGGGAAGGCGTTCCATGGGTGGAGCGAGTATGTTCCCACACATCTACCCATAGATTTTGCCACATCCCCAGATTTACTAAGAATAGTGAACCTGGGAACGTGTCAAAATGCTACCCTCTCCCAGGTGAGGAGTAAAGAGGAGAAATATCTTTATTTCTCCTCGTTATATTTCCTCATTCTGCAGCACATGTAGAAAGTGGAAAATGCCTCTAAGGATTGTTTTTTTTGCAGGGAGGTGTCCCTTCCTGCACTAAAACAATTCTGCCTGTAACATAGACACTCTTGCACCATGGCAAAAGGATGGCTGCTTTGGTGCTCGGCTGCCGCAAGTGCGCCGGCGCAGATAGAGAGAAGGAATGCGCCATATGTTAGTAAATATGGCGCAACAGCTACACAGAATCTATTTATTAGCAAAGTTAGGGAGCACAATTCTACAACCTTTACTGCATAATTTAGTGCGTTTGTCAACCCTTTTTCTGCAGACAATAAAACTGTGCTGTCCTGTATTTAACTTGCTGTTTTCAATAAACATTTCCCTGTTTGACAATATACCTTTTTCAAGATAACGACCCCAACATAAATGTGCCATAAAATGACATACCGGGTAACCTGGGTTCTGGTAATGTTTGCAAACCACTACCAGAGTCATTGGCCTCGTGGTTTATGATGTCACCAGAAACCTTTGATGGAAATGTAGACCCATGTTGCAAGTTTTTTTTTTTAAACACATTTTATTTGTCTAGCTTCACATAAATTGCAGGGCTCTGCACTCCAAAGACAACTGCACACATCAAATATACAATGATAATGACTTTGACTTTTAGAAAATGCATATGAATCAGTCCGGCAAGCGTGCCTCTATGTTTTGTGGCGGGTCAAATTCTATACCCTGATAGTCTGCCCACCGCTTCCATATCTTATAATGTTTGCGCGGGCCACTTTAAATACAATATATAAACATAGGAGTACCTGGAAAAGGGTAACCTGTTGAACAAAAAGCAACCTCGATTTAGGCAAAACCATGTAAAACTGCTTGACTTGATGGATAGCAACTTTGAAAAGCATTTGCTTCTGAACCACATGACAAAAGAACTAATGATATTAATCCCAATAATAATAAAGATGACTGCAATAATTATAATTTTTGTCATCAATCTTTATAATTGCCACCACTTACATTGTGCACAACACCAACTACATTTCTTTGCTGCTTTAAGCCAGCATTATGGTCCTCAGACTCAGGAGGATGGAAGGCTGTCATCCGTGCCCATGTCCTGCAAGTTTAGCTAAAAGTCGCAGAGAACTCTGTGAAACTGTGGTAGACCTGAAAGACACCGTTGTGTTGCATTGCAGCATGCCGGTTTGCTGCATTCTATAATGCATGCAGAATGTGTGTAAATAAGCCTTTACAACTGCATACATTCCATTCCAAAAATGACGTTAACATTTCCATAATAAACCGATTATCTGATTAATTTTTGCTCAACAGATTACCGTATGGAATTTAAAATACGAAAAGAATGATCCCAAAAACCTTTTGGGGTCGGCGCAGCACCAATACAGCAATCCGCAAAAGGAACAGCATTCCAACAGAAGACAGGCAGCATGGGACGCAGCCACACCCAACACGGCAGGCCCACCTGGGGCCATAGGGACATCCATGGGATATTGTGACCTAAGAGACTTAAAATAAGCCCAAGTGGCTGCCCCGCAGATGTCAACTAGGAACACGCCATGACATTCGGCACAGGCAGCCGCCCTCCCCTTCGTCGGACAGCCCTGCACAGGGAAAGGAAAGAGTAACCCCAGAAGGAGAGTAAGCTAAAGCAATAGCAAGTGGGATCCAACCAGCAATAGTGGAAACCAAAGGTTCATGGCCCTGACCATAGTACAAAAACAATTCACCTGCTTATCCGAAAACCTCACTATCTCCCACCATCACGCATATGAAAATCCAACCACGCCACAGCTGACATGTTTGGAGACAAAGCATGAACAAGGGAGTAGCCAGAACATTCAAATATCGCCACCCCCCATTTTTAACTGAACCCCTACTGATGCTGAATGAGTGAAGCAAATCAGCCCAACTGTACATTATAACCGACGCTTTATACATTCATCCACCTACTCTTTTATCCATTCATCCTCACACACTTACAGCTATCCATCCTCCCATCGTCCCACCCTTCCATCCATCCATCCATCCATTCTCCCATCCATCCATCTTTTTCGCGCTTCCATTCATAAACTGACCATTTTGTCCACCCATCTGTCCCTTCACTCATCCATTCACACTTTTAACTTACCATCCACCATCCTTCCATCAATTGATTCTTTCACCGTTCCATCCATCCATGGATCATTCTGTTCACATATCGAGACATCCATCCTTTCAGACTGCTATCATTGACAGCGGCGGTTCCTTCACTTGGGAAGGGGACCATAGCCCCCCTGCCCGCTGCGAGCATCGAGGGAAAATTTTAAAAAACAACAATGAAAAGATTTAATTGACGTTTAATTTTTCCGACATGCACATTGCAGCAGCCTGCCGACCCTGAGCCCAGAGATATATGGGCGTGTCCTCTTCTGCCGATTGACAGCAGAGGATAGGAGCAGTGGCTGGCTAGATCCTTCAAAGTGCGCATGTCACTTTGGCTGTCTGTCTTACGCTGGCCAAAGTGACATGCACACTCTGAAGCTCTCAACCCAGCTGTCCTAGGCAGCTGGGTGGAGACAAAGCACAGGTCTACAGGGCCTGAAGGAGCGTCCAGCCAGCCCGCTCCATCCAATCCTAGTGCTGCTCTCACATACTTAAGGATTGGTTAAGGAAGTTGGCTGGCCCATGCTGCAGCAAAGAAGATCAGGACCGGAGCGAGGAGTGTAGCCAGGTAAGTGATTTTTTTCATTTTTGTTTTTCTCCTGCCCTCTATTTCCATCACTCCCACCCTCATTCCACATAGCTAGCAGCCGCCACTGATCATTCATGCTATCGCCCCTCTGTCCACCCATCCATTCACTCTTCCTTCCATCCATCCTTTACCAATTGATCCCTTGCCCGTATATTCAATCTTCGACACTTCCTTGTTCTTTTCAGCCATTCTTCCTTCAATTCACCCTTTCTTTCACATTTCCTTCCTTTCACCCTTCCTTCATTATCCCATCAGCTCATCAGGCCATTGGTTCTAGTCAAAACCCCCACTTTAGCTGCTAAAGCAGGGGCTTCATGATGCCATGGAGTATGAGGAACAGTATCCGGAGACACACGGAGGCAGGATATCACCTTAGGTTTAAAGCGGGTGAAGGCCACAAAACCAATCCCTGCGGCATGATCTGAAATAGAGCTGCCTACGCAGCAGAGCTCCAAACTCGTCTAGCCATTCAGCAAAAAATCATTATTGCAACAAGCATTGGCAATGCCAATAAATCTGGCTTTAAAATATGGTAATGTGAAGCATTACAAGTAAATAGCATTGGAATTCATGTGTATTTGTGTGTCAGGAAAGGGCTGCAGAATAATATTGGTTTAGGTTAAAAGGCCCTAAAAGTCTGTGTAAGTTAATGACTGCCCTCCTCCCGTTTGTGCTACTGCCAGAGAAAAACAATATAAATGATCTAGTTATCTAAAACTCTTTAATAGCATTACAATTGAAAATTCAATCTCAGTCAGCTGGATAAATAAATAAAATGATCATAGCGGTGTGGAGGGCAAGCACTTTTTTGTGGAAGCCTCAACTTCTGCCCAATCAAAACGTGTACTCCGGCTCCCAACATGTGGGCGGAGCCAAAACCACTCTCTAGTGATGCTCACATAATTGTCTGGCGACAGCTGTACTCTCAAGCCAGAACATAAAACTGACTTAAACTGACAGAAACCACAGCAAAGCCTCATTTAAATGTACAAAGGGAAACCATTAGTTATTCTTAACAAATCGACCCCATCAAAAGGGACAGGGAAAAAAGATGTACTGTCAGTGCCACTTATCGTTGTAGGTGGCGGGTGATGGAGCTACATTTGTTAAAATATTTTTGTTTGTACTTGCAAAACGCCTGTAAAGCAAGGGGTGATGATCCATTACAATAAACGATTAAAAAGTAACCACGCATATCTGGTACAAATCTAATCAAACTTTTAAACATAATCAAACGAAAACATTTAAAACAATTTTAGGGTTATATCCCACAAAATGGTAATTCACTGCAGACCGTAATACGAGAAGAAACTAGAGACTGAATCCAGACCACATCTTCAATTTCAGGGACAGACCCCATTATGACTTTACTACACCATGTTACTTGATTACTGGTAAAGCCTGGCCTAATATCCAGCAGGGGAATAAACAGATGTTGGCTGTTCTATAACGTTGAAAACGTGGATTCAAGGTCATATGCTAGAGGTTAGAAATTACGATGCACTGGTTGTAATCAATATCATAGCTTTCTGCCACGTAATTTACTGTTCGGGATTAAATGACAATAAAACCTAATGGTGTTACAAAACTATAGACATGTATCTCCAAAACTGTTGAAACGTTTTTTGGCTGTTCATGCTCACGTTAATTTCAAATATCCGAGTTTTTAGGGCCAGTCCCAACTCCAACAAAAAAACAAAACAAGGCATGGGTAGGCTGGAATCATGCATTCTTCAGATAGGGAGTCTCCAATGCATTTTTCTGCAATCAAATGTCTGGTATAACTGGTGGCCACAGACAAGTCACCCCATGCGCCTACACCAACAGGCCTTGTTTTCAGTGCGCTATTTAAAATCAATATGTTTCTAAAGAATCTGTTGTTTTGAGTATTCGTAATACATCATTGTCTGGTAAATATACCCAAGCTCATGCAAGCAAAAGATTGGTGGGCTGGAAAGAATGTGGCTATTGGCGTGATGCTCTGGGCTGCCTGATTCTGCCCTTGAATTATACTTTGGTTAAAGAAAATTACTGTATTTAAGGTACAAATGGACAGCAGCTGGTGACTTTCAGCTGTGCTCAGGGAACACCAATAATTTCTATTTGTAAAGCACAAACATATCACCCCCTTACGGGTTTCAAGGCGCTGGGGCCATCAGGGAGATTAAGAGAGCTATTTCCCAGAGTCACGTGATGCGGAGCTGAGCTGCCGTCAGCGCTGGGGACCGAACCATGAGCCCAGTGTTCCGGAGTCAGCCGCTCTGGCCGCTGTCCTATACCAGCACCATAAAACAAGAACAAAAGAATCAGAAGCAACCTTTAGATGGAACAATGACTGTCACACTAAAAAAAGAGGCTGTAAAAAGGAAGTCATGAAGTGCAGTGACTTTGGAAGTGTAAATTCATGATAAAGTGATGGAAAAAGCTACAACAACTCTGCATGCTGTAGGGGTTCACACTAAGATCCAATGGAAGCATTTGGCTTTTCAAAAGTGCCTCGGTATTTGACCAATGAAAGCACTTGACTTTACAAAGTCGTCTTGACATTTGACCAATCCTAGCTTTTGACATATAAAACCTACCATTGCACACAACCTTCACGCTAAGTGATGTGTGTAAAAGGGCCTAATTTACAAGAAGGCGTTAGGCCACAAGTAGCTTTGTTAATATGAAGAAGAGTATATCGCTTCCAGAATGTCACTGAAAGTGAGGTTCTTGTGGCAATATCCCCTTATAAATATTCCCTGCAGTCTTTAAATTTCCCTTACCTCCTGGCATTTTTATATTGCTTGTGTATCTAACCAGTGATGTTACTTTCACATATCTCCAGGGCGTTTGATCAAAGTGGGATTTTAACTTTCCCTTTTTTCCTCAATATCTAACCAATGGGGTTGTTTTAATATTTCTGTGCTGACTGTTTATTTGGCCAGTGGCATATTTTCTCTGTCCAGGACTGCCTAGCTATCGCTCAATGGGACTAATAGGAACTTTTAATTTTCACGCACCACCTTTTAACAATGGGAGCTTTTGGCTTTCCTGGGCTGCTTGGGGATCTAACCAATGAACGTTGTTTTGTTTTCCCACACCACCTGGTGGTTTGACCAGTGAGATCTTATTTCCCCCTCTCTCAAACATCTTTTTCTTATATGATGCCTGATCCCATTAACCAGGCAGCGTTGAGCATCCCATCCTCATCCGCTCTGCAGTCTTGCTAATCTGGATGATGGTGAGCCCTAAAACCCATGTTCTGCCCCGGTTTCTAACCACTTTTGAATAATTACTGAGCACCCATCGGCCCCTCATTTGTTGGGCGATGCTAAGGGGGATCAGATTTTGAGTAGCAAAAACCGGGACAGATCAGACATAAAAGTACTTCTATATCTGGCCTGTCTCATTCTTTACGTAGCCTTGTAAATGTGTCTATATGTATATTTTTTTTTTCATTAAAAAACAAAGATTACAGGGACATTATAGTTAACAGAATTTTAAAAACCTTATAAATTCACACAAAAATTAAAGGTTACAGGGACGTTATAGTTAGGCTCAGATTTTACATGCACAAAACCATAGAAATTCAGCAGTTGTAGTTAACTGAGCTAACTATAACTTACGCCCCCGCAATGCTCTGCTCATGGCCTTACATGAGACCATAAGCAGTGCATTGCGGGGGCATAGGTTATAGTTAGCTCAGTTAACTATAACTGTTGATTTTCTATGGTTTTGTGTGTTTAAAATCTGTGCCTAACTATAAATTCCCTGTAACCTTTGGGATTTTTTTTTGTAAATTTCTAAGGTTTAAAAAAAATTCTATTTCCTAACTATAACATCGCTGTAACTGTTGGCTTTTTAAAGTGAATTTTGTATATCTTTTTAATTTAATTTCCTAACTACAACATATATATAAATTCACTGAAAAAACAAAGGTTACAGGGATGGTATAGTTAGGCTCAGATTTCACTCGTACAAAATCAGCAGTTAAAGTTACCTGAGCTAATTATAAATTACGCACCTCAATGCACTGCTTATGACCTCACATATTAAATCAGTCATGACATGGTCAGTGACAATTATTGATAAGAAAACTACGCATTGCAGGGGCACGAGTTCTAGTTATCTTACGGCACAAATTATTGTTTCTTCACAACGGTATAACTGAAACTACTGAATTTCAATGGTCCTTTGTGTGTAAAATCTGAACCTAACTATAACGTCCCTGTGAACTTTGGTTTTATAGTGAATATATATATATGTGTGTATATATATAGATATATATATATATCATGGAATCCACAGCGTCAGTGAAGGCAATCCTGTCCCCACCGCAGCAACGCAGACACGGACCAGCAGTAGGTGCAAATTTCTTTATTGGTTGTGAACTGCCGCCATAACGTTTCGGCTCCTCCAAGCCTTGATCACATGACATATATATATATATATATATATATATATATATATATATATATACACACACACACATTGACAAAGCTATGTTTACATAACCTAAGCAATGCCTGCACGTCTACCCTACATCCCTGGTGCCCCCTCCTCCCAACCCTGTCTCTCTGCTGGGAGCAGGAATGGACCTCCTCCTGTGCTGCCTGGCAGAAACAGATAAATTACTTAAACTATTCCAGACTTCAAAGCTGCCTGTGAAAGGACAGCATACCTTTCAATGCTATTTTGCAAGAGGACGTGACCAATGTCCCAAAAAATGGGACATTATTTAAATGTAACAAAAGCGTGGGACACCCGGGCAATCCTCTGCAAAACAGGACTGCCCGGAGCTTTCTAGGCCGACTGGTCACCCTAACAATGCACCCATTAATCCACCCCCTGCCCACTCCTCATGTCCCACCATGGATGTTGTATCTCAAATGCTGCCTAACCCTTGAACTCTGTACTTAATTTGTATAGGAGATGGCCACAGTCACTCATTTTTGGAGACTGATATTTACTGTAGGTCTAGCTTGAAAGTATAGTTGTCTTAAACACCTCTTGTCTCCAATTCTTTAACATAGTACCCACTAATCTCATGTGTATGGCTGTTTGATGTATGACTCCGCCTCAACTAGCATGAGGGACTATATTACAACTCAAAAGTGCACAGAATCATTAATTATGTATCTCACTTGTGAATTTTGTTAGGAAGCCAATCCTTTTTGGTTTGTTTTTCACTGTAACAGCTGTTTTAAAATATTTTAATCAGGACCCAAAATGCAAATCAGACCTTGATCTCCCCTTCCCCCTCCCCCGTCAACGTGTCACGTCCATTTCTCCCCTCCGCACTACCCAGTTCTGTTTCCCACCTGTCTCTTCATGCCAGCAGTGTTAAACCCCTTCCCTTACCTGTTCTCTTAGGCGTCGCTCCTCCGGGGGGCGCGGGGCCCCGGCGCCCCATGTGGCTCCCGGACAGCAGCAGGTACATGCGCCCCATCCTGAGCTCCAGGCTGCGGGTCCGCCCCCTCAGCTCCTTCAGGTGGCCCTCGATGCCCCCCAGGATGGACAGCGAGTGCCGGCTGAGGTCGGCCAGCTGGTGCAGCACGGAGTGCAGCGCGAGGCTGCACACGTCCGCCAGGTCCCGGAGCTCCGGCCCGGCCGGGCGAGGCGGGCACAGGCGGCCCGGGGACACGGTGCGCCGGTAGAAGGGCATGCTTCGGGCAGGCGGGGTCGGAGGTCAGCGTGGGTCGAGTTCTGAGCCGCTGGCGCGCGAGATCAGTGCTCGCGCACAGAAATGAGCACAAGAGACGGGGGTAAACCAGATCCAGACAAAGTGTGCCAGGCTGTGGCGGGCACGGGGCAGCACGGGGCTAGCCGATGCTGAATGCACCTGATGCCAGCATCACTCCTCCACCAGGGGCAGTTAGATCAAAGAGGGGCTTTATTTTAAGGATGTGAGGGGTCGCCCAAAGGCCACAGGGTTCTGGCATGCACCGGGCTCCACCCCTTGATTCTGAACCATCCAAACTTGGCATCAAAGATGACGGTGGCCCTAAACTCAGAGCTTCAGCAAACAAGCACCCAACAGAGACATCCAACTCCAAGCAGAGAGCCGGGAGCTCCAGGGCAGGGGCGGCAGGGGGTCCCAGCAGGCCACGCTCCGGAGGATACAGAGTGTCAGTCCAGGATGCAGGGACGGCAGAGTGTCGCGATAATCCACCTGCAGGGAGAGCAGGATGTTACAGCAGCTCGAGGTACAGAGGCAGTCGTCTCATCTAGAGCAGTCTGGATGCTGAGCGAGGGGATCCTGCAGCACTTTAATCCATAAAGGCAGCCTGATGCCACAGCACTCCAAACTACAGGGGAAGACAATTACAGCACTCCAAACTCCAGGGAAAGACAATTACAGCACTCCAAACTCCAGGGGAAGACAATTACAGCACTCCAAACTCCAGGGGGATGGGAGAGGAATATTACAGCACTCCAAACTCCAGGGGAAGACAAGTACAGCACTCCAAACTCCAGGGGAAGACAATTACAGCACTCCAAACTCCAGGGAGCTGGGAGAGGAATATTACAGCACTCCAAACTCCGGAGGCAGCAGAATATTACAGCACTCCAAACTCCAGGGGAGGAATATTACAGCACTCCGGTTTTCACGGGCAGCCGAAAATTGCAGCACTCCTGAGTTCTGGCCAGTTTAATATAACACGCCAGTTTTTATTCACGGGCAGCAGAATACTACAGAACTCCTCAGTCCTGGACAATGAATTATTACAGAACACTCGTTTTCAAGGGCAGCAGAATATTACAGCACACCGGAGTCCTGGGCAGTGGAATATGATAGAACGCCAGTTTTCACAGGCAGCAGAATATTACGGCGGTCCAATATACAGGGGCAGCAGAGCACTACACACGTTCAAGATGCATAGGACCACATCAAGCAGCAGGATGCAGGCAACGGGTACCACAGGATGAGAGCAACGGGTACCACAGGATGAGAGCAACGGGTACCACAGGATGAGAGCAACGGGTACCACAGGATGAGAGCAACGGGTACCACAGGATGCGAGCAACAGGTACCACAGGATACGAGCAACAGGTAACACAGGATGCCAGAGACAGGTAACACAGGATGCGAGCAACAGGTAACACAGGATGCGAGCACAGGATGCCAGAGACAGGTAACACAGGATGCGAGCAACGGGTAACACAGGATACGAGCAACAGGTTCGGTCTCCGGCACTCTGCAAAGTTTTCCCGTACACGCCACCCTGCACTTGCTGCAACAAGTGGAAATGCGGCGTTTGTTCACTTCACACCAGTCTGCCCTGCACCCCCCAGAGTTCTGCCAGAGGCGCGATGCAAGCTTCCCCCAGATGTTCAGCTGACAAGCATCAAACTTCCCGACCACCGGAATTGTACCGCGTTCAGCACCGTAGCGCCTCGAATCCCGAGCGCCAATTGTGGCCAGCTCCTTACTGCACCATGTCCACGTGCAGCCACTCCCCCAGCACCGATCGGACGCCCCCCGGGAAGTTGCGAAGATTATTTCCAAACACCAGAAGCCGCACAACAAAGTCACCCATGAAACAATCCGCAGGCAGCATCCCAAGAAAGCAGCCGGGGTTTGCACAGACGGCTGCCAACCATCTCCCCACTGCCGGCTCTCTCTTCTCCAAACTCCTTGGGCGATGAATGTGTTTTCGTGCGTCTTGTTTTCCTTTTCTACAGTTTGTGCTTGGCAGATTTCTCTCCACGGTGGGGAGCCCCCTCTTGTCGCCTGTGAATCAGCAGATCTGTTTCTGACTTTTTGCACGTTTTGTTTTCGGTTTAACTCCAGCAGCTCCCGCCTTTAATGACGGCCAGATGTGTGTGTATCATTGGAGATGACATTTCTGGGGCTGAGAGAAGAGGGTGTGGACTTCAAATAACTTTAATATTACCCCGAAGAGAGCTAGGCGAAAGGGTGCGACTGGAGATCAGAGGAAATAACGTTTATGGAAATACGAGTTTTTTTTACTAATTAATCAATAGCTGAGAATACGCCCAGCAATCTGCGATTTACTTGAAAATATTTCTCTATTTAATAATGTATGCATTCATTTATATGTGTATTTATTTCGTCATATAGCGCTGACCGCGCCCCAGGGCATTGGAGCGTTTGACAGGGAATAAGAGGAGAATACAGTTAGCTGCAGATAATATCAGATCCGCAAAGCAAAGACGAGCAGGCCCTCTAGTGGCGGGGGAGGGGAACGCACAGGTCAGTTTTTAAAGAGGCGCGTTTACAGCGCCTTTCTTCGCAATACATTTTGTTAAGATAGCGTCTGCTGCCACGATCTTATGGATTTGTTGATCTGCAAAGAACACCATGGATACAAAAATACCATTGTGGAAAAGCGACACTATCAGGTAAGTAGACGAAGTGTCGAGTGCACAAATGTAGAGTTCATAAGTGAAAGCATTCGAAACAAGAGTAAGACAAATAGAGTCATAAATGCTGGGTGCGGGGATGCTGTTTCACCCCCCAAAAAAACAATGTTGGAGTTTCAAAGATGAATTAACAATGAATATGCCTTTAAAGTTAGGGCCTTATTTATGAGGTCTTGCTTCACTTTTACGCCGCCGGTGAATCAAATTTTGTAACGCACCAGTGGCGTAAAAAAAAAGTGCCATGTTGCATCATATTTACAAAGTGACGCATATAGGTAGATGCATCGCTTTGTAAACCCCTGCGCCACATTATACCTGCACCAGGTATAATGTATGCAGGGGTGGGGCGTTACGATGCAAGTAAGGGTCGTAGAAGTGACGCAGTGAAATCTCTGAGATTTCACGGCGCCACTTCTAGGACGCAAATGCCTCAATATCTTACGCCTGCCTCACAGCAGGCGTAAGACTGACGCAGGCACATTTGGGACTTGCCCATGTGTAATGACCCATTGCTTGAGTTGCGTCACTTTTGTGACACACTCCAGCAATGCGTAATTTTTGCACCTACAGATATGACAGAAATACTGACGTATCTGTAACTCCTTGCGACATGATGCGTCATACTGTAAATATGACCCATCATAGGTGTCGCAAGGAGGGCACAATGACAAGTGACGCATCACTGTTTTCTCGCAGTGTTGCGTCACTTTTCATAAATGAGGCCCTATGTGTTTATCTTGCTAAATTTGCTGTGTGTCCAAAACAGAGGCACAATGTCAGGCTGTCTTCTGACAAATTTCTGCTTATTCTTTTAACACGGAGATTGGCATGCACTTTTTTTCTCTGGCTGCGAAGGGAGAGGATTTTGCAAAGTAAACCGTGTGACAATCTTGATGGTGTAAAAGGAAAAGGCTGTCAGGTGCCACACAATAAAATCTAAATAGATATAAATGAACTCTGCAAATAAGTAAAACTATATCAGCAGTTATGAAAGCAGATAGTGAGCACTTTTTGTAGTTCTGGAGTGTGATGGAAACACAGATTTTAATGAGGTCCAAACAAATGAAGATTCTTTACTTGGCGATGCGCAAATGATAAATATTCGCTGAAACACGGTTTCCGCACATTATCATTTGTGTGCTATATAGTTTATCAGTAGAAAATGTTTATAACATTTTAGTTTCCCTTTCAATGCAGAATGTGCTGCCTGTAATTGAGTGTGCTACCACACCATGGTGTAATCATAAATGTGTGACAGTGTGCTTCAAGATGAACCACCAGCTACATACCGCACTCTTCCCACTCTCTTGCTGAAAGGGCCTGGCTCATTCTCTACACTTGCTCTTAGTGTGACGCTTGGATTTGTCACAATCCCTATGAGTCCAGTGATGTACCATGGATGGCAGCACTCCGACTCTGAAAATTGTTCTAACCCCACTATGAAGAGTGATAGCAATATCTGCTAAAATCTAGAATAGGCTATATTAACTCTGCATCAGGTAGATGAATGAATGAATGAATGATGGGAATCTTATACCGCACAACTTAGCCCAAGGGCATCAAGGCGCCAAACGGGTCATCCAATCTGTAAATCTCCAAGTGTAACATTACGGATATGCCTCGGTGAAAAAACAAGTTTTTAATGATTTACGAAATAGTGCGAGGAAAGATTGCCCTGCAAGTTCAGGGGGGAGCGAGTTCCATAGCCTGGGTGCAAACGTGGAGAAAGCTCTACCTCCCCATGTCGCTCTTACAAATCTAGGAACCACAAGGAGATTTTTGTTGGAGGAGCAAAGAGCTCTACTGGGGGAATAGGAGTGAATGAGGGACCTGATCCCCTCTGGGCCGGTACCGTAAAAAGCCCCATGAGCAAGACAAAGGATCTTAAAAGAGATCCTGGACTGAATGGGCAGCCAATGCAGGTTTCTCTAGCCAACAAGCGCCGAGGAGAGCCAGGGGAGATTAAGGACCATCTTTGCCGCCGCATTCTGGACCATCTGCAAACGATGGATAAGGCTCTTATTTATACCCACATAAAGGGCGTTGCAGTAGTCCAGTCTTGAGGAGACTAATGCCATAGTGGCTTGTTTCCGAGCATCGGGGGAAAGATAATGAGCGATCTTTCTAAGGACCCTGATGATGCCGCAGCAAGTAGAAACAGTCTTGCTGACCTGATGGTCAAAAGAAAGCGAGGTATCCAGTAGCACCCCAGGTTCCTGGCAGACTGACAGGGAAGGGGGCAATCCCCAAGTGAGGCCGGCCACCAGTCATTTGACCAGATATCCTGATTGCCCCCGAAGATCAAGATAAAGATGACAAGGAAGGACCACTAGGGATGAGGGGCAATGGGTTGCTTCCTGTGGAAATGTAGGAGTTGGTTGGAAGAGTAGATTAAGGCATGAACATCAAATTCAAGTACAATGTAGGTCTCACGGAAGCCAGGAACTTTTCTTCTTCCAAAAAAATATGTAATTTCCACATATAATGGGCCTTGGGCCAGTTTTCTTCAGTCTTTGTCTTTCATTGAGACATTGTGAGTGATTTCCTGCATCCCTCCACAGGAGTATTTTAGTCCCAACATCTTTCTAGTGAGCAATTAAGTTGACTATTTAACCTTCATGGTGATGAATGAGTGACAACTTTTCTTATGAAAATGTATGGCCAGTCATCCCACATACAATATTTTTTCTTTACAGTGCAGTCACACCTCACACTGGGTCCTTTCTGAGCATTCTTCAGCTATGCATTAATCGTAGCCTGGTGCCTACTCTTCCCTACAACCAGGACCCCGCTCATACAGTAAGCGTACAACACAAAAGAAGCACAACATTAATTTATTAATATAGATTATATTTTTATGAATTTTTAGAGTCCTTTATGAGCAAAGTCCATGTGAGGAGTCCAGAGATACAGATTTTTAAGGTTTTATCACTTTTTAATTCAACAGCAAACAAGCATTGGGTAATCGAAAGTTTACACATTTTGGAAAAGAATGTGACAGTTTGGCTACTCCGGCCTAGATTTGGTGACCAAACATGACAGGGAGAAGGTCTAGTGAAACAATAGGGTAAATTTGGACAGTTGCCTAGCCATTTTGGAGTCTTGTTCCAAATTTTATGGCACAAGCAAAGCACCAAAGACTTTAATGGAGTGGTACTGATGCTGAGGATACAGGATGAAAAGATGCTCAAGGATGATCTGATGATGGGGGTGCCTTTGTGGTGATTCCTCGGGCAACAGGTCATGTGGAGCGACATTGGTCACAAAACTCGGGGTCCCTCAAAGTCCTCTTTGAGACAGTGGAAGGCCAGCTGCAGCTGGACTACCAATCACTGTACACTGTGGTCCTTTAATAGTGACATTAAATTCGACCTGGATATCAGGTCTGGTTTAATGCCACAATTAATTTGATACCTTACAGTACCCCGCTAGGTAGTCCCACTTAGAAGTTTGCCAGACTAAGGTGTCTGTGGGTAACCCTATATTAGCCAATGGGGTTTCTAGCCCTTCCACAGCAAAACAACAAAGTTAGAGGTTTTGCTTCTAAGACACATATAAACACACATGTCCTACTTAATAATATACAGCTCCCTGCTTTGGGCTCTTTAGGCCTTCCTTAGGGAAGACTTACATATATTCTTAAAGGAAGTGGTGGCATTGCCATTAGGTTAAAAGGCAAAGTTGAATTAGCAGTGTGACAACTGCCCTTCCAGTCTGCAGTGGCAGGTTGGGAGCCATTTTTTACTTTGTCACACACAGGGTGGCACAAACAGTGCTGCAGCCCGGGGTGGACGCTCTGCCTTACATGCCCGTGGTACCGTGGATACCATTTGGTAGGGACTTATAAGTAAGTCAGTACTTCAATCAATCAATCAATCAATCAGGAGTTGGTAAAGCACGCTACTCACCCGTGAGGGTCTCAAGGCGCTGAGGGGAAAGGTAGGGCAGCTCCGGTCAGTCGAAGAGCCAGGTCTTGAGAGCCCGTCTGAAGGAGTACAGGGTTGGTGAGCGTCTTATTTCTACTGGGAGAGCGTACCATGCTGTGGCTGCGGTGCAGGAGAATGCTCTACCTCCGTATCTGCTTCGGCGGATGCAGGGGATCTCTGCCAGGGCGAGGTCGGCTGAACGGAGATTCCTATTGGGTGCGTGGAAGCTCATTCTGCTGTTGAGGTACTTGGGTCCGATGTTGTTGAGAGATTTGTAGGCGTGCATGAGGAGCTTGTACGTGACTCTCTTCTCAACGGGGAGCCAGTGGAGTTCTCGCAAGTGAGAGGTCATGTGTTTGTGGCGAGGTATCCCTAATATGAGCCTGGCGGACACGTTTTGGATGGTTTGGAGTTTGCGAAGAAGGGATTTGTTGATTCCTGTGTAGAGGGCGTTGCGTAGTCGAGCCTGCTGGTGATGAGCACGTGTGTGAAGGTCTTTCTGCAGTCAGGGGGGATCCACTTGAACGTCTTACGCAGGAAACGGAGGCAGTTGGATGAAATAGCGTTGGTTTGGCGGTTCATGGAGAGGGAGGAGTCCAAGATTATGCTGAGGTTCCGGCGTGGTCTGTAGGGGTAGGCGGTGGGCAGAGGGCGGGAGGCCACCATGCGTTGCTCCATGCAGAGGGGCGGGGTCCGAAAATGAGAACCTCGGTCTTTTCGGAGTTGAGTTTGAGGCAGCTGTCCTTCATCCAGCTGGCCACGTTCCTCATTCCTTCCTGAAAGCTGAGTCTGGTTTCTTCTGAGTTACTGGTGAGCAAGAGGATGAGTTGGGTGTCGACAGCTTAGTATACAATGCTGAATCCGTGCTGTCTGACGATGGTGTCGATGGGGGCCATGTAGATGTTGAACAGGGTAGGGCTCAGAGAGGAACCTTGGGGAACTCCGCAGATGATGTCGGTGGGTTCGGAGAGAAAGGGGGGGAGCCTGACTCTCTGTGTTTGGTGGGAGAGGAAGGAGCGTATCCAGTTGAGGGCGTTTCCCTGGAATCCCTGCGTTGTGGAGTCTGGTGGTCAGTGTGCAGTGTGAGACGGTGTCGAAGGCAGCGGAGAGGTCCAGGAGGATGAGGGCCGCGGTGTGGCCCTGGTCGAGCAGCATGCGGATGTCGTCGGTGGTGGCGATAAGGGCTGTGTCAGTGCTGTGGTTTCTGCGGAAGCCAGATTGGGATGTGGCCAGGATGCTGTTGTCCTCGATGAAAGTAGTCCGCTGGGCGTTAACGAGTCTTTCAGTTACTTTGGCAGTGAAGGGGAGGAGGGAGATGGGTCGGTAGTTCTTTAGGTCAGTAGGGTCGGCCAAGCGTTTTTTGAGGAGGGGCTTCACTTCTGCGTGTTTCCAGTCCATGGGGCAGGTGCCCTATGCCCCGCTGGCGGAGCAGCCGGGGAGAGTGCTTCCTGGCCAGAGGTCAGGACTGCACACCCAGTGTCAGTACTTGTCATTTTGACATAGCCAATTGGACATAGGCGTAGAAAAGCTTTAGAACACTGGCACTGAGATCTGACTAGCAGGCCTTAGTGAATTCTCAGAGCCATAAAACCAGCAGCTAGTTGTCCAAATAGGTGTAAAATGTGTGTGGGGGGGGGCCTGCAAAAAGCCTGCTTTCTTACACCCATGGTCTAGTTTCGATGTTTGTTTTTACAATGCCTTGGTGGCCTGCATGTGCCAAACTCAGGATGCACTCATTAGTTACAGTGACTGCAAACATGTCTTCTAAAGCCAAGGGATATGACCTTGAGCCACCCCCACCCCCCGCCCCCACTAGCCACACACACTTTTAAGTTTCATTCCATGCAACCGCTTCTTCGTTTTTGGCCACTCTCGGATGCCAATACAAAATGTCACCTTGTTGCCAACTCAAGATTGTACAGTTGTTGGAAAGGATTATTCCTGTGGCTGCAAAATCAGTTTTCTTTGTGGGAGGTAGGTTTATAGAAAGATGCTTGCAAGAGCGAAATTCACGTGTTGTCCTTGCATTGTATGTGATTGACTGCCATGGAGAACAAGCATTTGCAATGCAATAGGTCTTGCATTACTGAAAATTTGAGCTATTGGCGTTGTATTATTATTAACAATGCCAATAGCTCCAATTTTCAGTAAAGCAAGCCCTATTACATTGCAAATGCTTGTTTTCTTTGCATTCTAGTACGTTTAATCATGTTTTGTCTCGTTATCACTAGGAGTGTCAGAATGCAAAAAGAAAAGGTGGACTAAATGAGCTACTTGCGGATGACATTAAGAAACTTGGGTGCCCTAGAATGGAAGCGTTGTTTTTGTGGCACTTGAAAGCTTAACATATATAATTAAGATGCAAGTGGAAATCTTGCTATTGCATTCTTTGATGTCAACCAGTCGACTGAAAACAGTGCACGTGATGTGACTTTTAGTATCATGGTCTACAGAAGAGCATAACTTCCTACATATCTTGTGCAGGTGCCACCTGTTGGCCAAAGTCTCTTCAGGCTGTGAAATGAGCCAACGCTTGGGTGGTCTTTTGTGTCTCGAAGGTAAAAGTTCAAACTCCTCATGGGCACAGCTGTGAAGCAGCATGTCCTCTACAGGACCAAAACTCTCAATGTCAAAATGAGGTCAGAGAATGGGAAAGGGTGCGCAAAGCGCCCAGACACCAAGCGGAGTCTTGAAAAAGCAAGCAGCAGAACCCTAGAGGGAGACACCTTATATACATGGCGCACACCCATCTCAACAAGCATAATCTGGGGACAGCAGAGGCAAGGCTAGCAGCAAGGGGCATGGCTAAGTGAAGAACAAGCAAGAACTAGACAAGCTAAACCATGAGCGCAGCTCAAGAGGACAGTAACGGGCAGAAAGAAGCCTGCAGTGCGCCAGCGCAAAGAGAGAGCAGACATGCTCCTTATCTTTGTAAATATGGAGCCTTTCTGACCTCTCCCTTTCACACAATACAGCACAGTAACTTTGCTTGATGGCCTGCATTTCGTGAAGGTTTAGTAAATGTGCCTGCTGTGTCTTTTTCCTATAATATTTGCCTAGAGCACAGCGCATGTGGGAGAGGTGTGGCGCCGCGGCCAGGGCAACTGACGCTGGAATCTGGGGATCACGGTTCGATCCCCGGCTCCGGCGGCAGGTTAGCCCAGCACCATGTGACTCTGGGCAATAGCTCGCTTAATCTTCCCGACGGCCCCCCAGCGCCTAGAGACCCTTACGGGTGATTGTGTGCTTTACAAATGTGGACTTTTAGAAGTATAGGGCACACAGCAGTATACATTTTTCCCCTGCAGAGTGGATGCAGCTCTGTTTCTGTCTTTAGTTGACTAGAGCATGGGTGTTTGTAGCGTTGCACAGTAGAGTAACATATGAAAAGGTAGTCCCTACTTTACCACATGTGTTTGAGAATTATTTGTGGGCATTTGATATGCACCACCTTCAACAACACCAGAGAGAACAAGCCCATACCAGTCTGCTGGACAGACTACTCCCATGTCAAATTCAACATCCCAGTCCTAGTCCAACACCCATACACCACCACCAGGCGAGCCCGCCAAAATGTAAAAGCATCACTGACAAGGACTTGAACCCATTTACCCCACTGGACCCCTGCCCCACCACACCTATTACAGTGGACTGCGATCCATCGCTGCCATGTTTGCACCTATTCTGAAGGCCTCCATCTCTCCTGTGACTTTCCCAGATGCTTGGAAACACAGAACTGTCCTCCCAGAGAACTCCACACCTGAATCTCCAACTGCGCAGACGAGCTCGCACCGCTACGCATCCCCTACAAACAACACCCCAGGAAAGCCGCCTGGTTCACGGCCGATCTCCAAGAAGCCAGACGCACCTGCAGATGCCTGGAGAAGAACTGGAGAAACACCAAGATAACCGACAACTACTCCACCTACAAGGATGCCATGACAGACTACCACAACAAAATCAGAACCACCAAGAGGAACTTTATCCGCAACAAAATCCTCACCAACTCCAAAGAACTTTTCAGTGTCATTCAGGAATTCACCAACCCTTGCAGTGAAGCCACAGACATCACCCCGTCCCAAGACCTCTGCGACAAGCTTGGAACCTACTTCCACCTCAAGATTAAAACCCTCTATGAAAACTTCGTCGACCATCCACCAGATCCCACAGCCAGCCCTCTGCCCCCCAAAGACACCAGCCTGCCCTCCATCCAACTGGACACCGATCACGACCGAAGACACCACCTCGACCATGAAAGTCATCCACTCGGGCCCCCACTGACCCCTGACCTCCCCACATCTACCACAGAGCCATCGCACCCGAACTGCAACGCATCATCAACACCACCTTCAGAACAGGCACCTTCCCCGATGACTGGAAGCTCGCAAAAGTCAGGCCACTGCTCAAGAAGCCCACAACTGACCCCACCGACCTCAAGAACTACAGGCCCATCTCGCTCCTCCCTTTCACAGCCAAAGTTGCAGAGAAAACAGTCAACAGGGAACTGACTCGATTCATCGAAGAGAACACCGTCCTCGACCCGTCCCAATCCGGATTCCAAAGCAACCACAGCACTGAGACCGTCCTACTAGCCGCCACGGACGACATCTGCACCCTCCTGGACCGTGGACACTCCGCAGCCCTCATCTTACTCAACCTGTCAGCGGCCTTCGACACCATCTCTCACTGCACATTAATCTCCAGACTGCACGACGCCGACATACAAGGAATAGCCCTGGACTGGATCCGATCATTCCTCACCGGAAGAAGCCGAAGAATCAAACTGCCACCCTTCCTCTACGATCCCACGAAAATCACCTGCGGGGTCCCACAGGGGTCATCACTGAGCCTGACCCTTTTCAACATCTACATGGCCCTCCTCACAGCCATCGTCCGACATCACGGTCTTAACATCGTATCCTACACCAATGACACCCAGCTCATCCTTTCCCTCACCAGAGACCTCACCACCGCCAAACTCAACTTCCAGAAAGGAATGCAAGATGTCACAGTCTGGATGACCAACAGCTGCCTGAAGCTCAACGCCGAGAAGACAGAAGTCCATGTCCTTGGAACCACCTCCTCTGCATGAGACAACACCTGGTGGCAACCGCCCTCGGAATCCCACCAAACCCTTCAGACCACGCCAAAAACCTCGGCATCGTACTCGATGCATCACTCACCATAAACCGACAGATCAACGCCGTCAACACCCTCTGCGACCTTCGCAAGACTGTCAAGTAGAGGATCTGCCAACCTCGACTGGCCGAAACCCCACACATCCACAGGGCCAGAGCAGGTGGAAGATCCTTCTCTCACATTGCAGCAAAGACCTGGAACGAGCTATCAGCAGACATCAGACGCGCCCCCTCCATGAACACCTTCAAGAAGACTCTCAAGACCTGGCTCTACAGCTAAATAGATCTGCGACCCCCCCCCCCCCTTCAGTGCCTTGAGAACCTCACGTGTGAGTAGCGTGATTACAATTTGTCTGATTGATTGAAAGACCACCAATCCTTGATACCACTCAGTCTGATTTAAGACCCAATAAAAGGAATGAAACACCCATAATCGCCACCATGGAGCGCATACGCATGACTCTGAATGGAAGAGACATGGCGGCCCTCATCCTGCTGGACCTTTCTGCAGTATTTGACACTGTCTCCTACTCCATCCTCATCCAACACCTACATGAAACGGAAATCCAAGGACTCGCATTTTGATGGATCTGCTCCTTTCTGACTTGAAGGACTCGTCAGTCAGCCTGGCACTGTACACCTCGGTTGCCTGCAACCTCATCTGCAGAATTCTGCAAAGATCCTCTCCGAGCCCAGCCCTTATCAAAGCATACATGATCCCTTTAGCCAGCATCATCCATTCTCATGACATCAATTTCCTCTCCTACACCAACGACATGCAACTCATTCTCTTCCTCATGGACAAGACACCCAGTACCTGGATCAAGTTCAATGCCTGCATAACTGAAATCTCCCACTAGATGAAGACCAACTGTCTGAAGCTGAACACACGTCCAAAATCATGACCTTCAGGAAGAGTACCTCACTGTGGGACTCTTCCTTGTGGACAACAGAGCTAGGACCGACACCTAATACCATCACCGACACCGAGAACCTTAGGATTGTCGTCTACAGCAAACTTGACATGACTGCCCATGTCAACGATGTCACCGCCACGTGCTTCCATACCATGAAGACGCTGAGGATGGTTTTAAAATGGCTCCCAATCAGCACCCCGAAAACGATCACACATTCCCTCGTCACAAGCAAGGTGGACTACAGAAACACCCTCTGTGCTAGAGTCAACAAACAACTCACCAGAAGGCTGAAGGCCAGTTACAACTCCATGGCAGAATCACTCTCAACTTCCCACATCGCACTCACATCAGATCCCACCTAAAGGAGCTTCACTGGCCCCACATATAAAAATTTAACTCCAGATCCCCACTTTCATGGCACTACATAACTCTGGCCAAGTATACTACAACAATAGCATCTGCTTTTAAAAACTTTCCAGAAAAATCCATCCATCTATACTCTTACTTCCACACATCAAAAACATATGGAAAACCAGAACTCAGGCCTTCTCCTAAATGACTCCTAAAGTGTGAAATGACCTGCCACTTCACAGAGTCTCCTAATTACCTTCTCCATCTTTTCCAATCCAATCCCTGCTTTTGAGATTTCATCTCTGTCCTGCAGAACCAGTTCCCTCACTGATCTGAAAATCCCCCCAGCATGGCTACAAGTACTCAGCAGTCCACTGAAAATGAAGGATTACTGACATCACTCCCTGTCATTTCTTTTCTGCATCCCGTGGCCCTAGCAGATGCAGGTAAGTATTATTGTGATGTTTGTAATATTTTGTTTTACACTTTGTGTAATGAAGGCTTGCTTTATCCGTTTTCATTTTCATTTTATTTTTTATGTCTGACAATGCCTTGCTCCAGCAGGCGGGAAAAGTGTGTCATGAAACACTTGCTTAAGCAGTTTTTCAGGTCGGGTAAATGCAGGCTGATTGTTTCCTGGGCTTATCTCCATTTTTAGGTCTCGTGACCTATCAATGCGCATGCGCATTGAGAGAAGCGAGACTATAGGGCTTTAAACAAAGTTTAACTAACTGTGGCGATTTGGTGCTGTGCCCGTGGCTTTTAGGTCAATGCGCAAGCGCATTGACCTAAAATGCGCGTGCACATCACCAAATCGCCGTCTGTTCCCTCAGCCGCACTCCTCCCACACCTATGAAGTGAAGCTTAGCTTCACTTCAAAGGCCCCGGCTGCTTCACACCCTCATGCCGCTCTCCCCGCTCCGCCCCCTCCCCTGCCCGCCGTGTGCATTTCTCCTCCCCCCCCTCCCCACAGCAATGCCCTCCGTCTTGTTTCCTTTCATGTTTTTTACTCTCATCCATTCTCTCTCACTGTGTTCCATTCCTCTAATACTAGGCGCTTCTCGAGTTCAGGTTCTCCCCTTTTCTTCCACTCCTCCGCAGCGCCTTGGTTTCCTCAGTGACTTTACGTCCTTCTAAGCGCTTCTCAAGCTCAGCCTCTCTCCTTCCCTTCACAGCGCTTTGGCTTCCTCAGTGACTTAATGTCCTTCTAGGCGCTTCTCGAGCTCAACCTCTCTCCTTTCGCTCCAGCGCCCCTCCACAGTTCCTTGGTTTCCTTAGTAACTTTACGTCTTCTAGGCGCTTCTCGAGCTCAGCCTCTTTCCTTCCCTTCCCTTCACAGCGCCTTGGCTTCCTCAGTGACTTAATGTCCTTCTAGGCGCTTCTCGAGCTCGGCCTCTCTCCTTCCCTCCAACCCTCCTCAGCGCCTTGGCTTCCTCAGTAACTTTGGGTGCTTCTAGGCGCTTCTCGAGCTCAGCTGCTTCACACCCTCATGCCGCTCTCCCCGCTCCGCCCCCTCCCCTGCCCGCCGTGTGCATTTCTCCTCCCCCCCTCCCCACAGCAATGCCCTCCGTCTTGTTTCCTTTCTTGTTTTTTACTCTCATCCATTCTCTCTCACTGTGTTCTATTCCTCTAATACTAGGCGCTTCTCGAGTTCAGGTTCTCCCCTTTTCTTCCACTCCTCCGCAGCGCCTTGGTTTCCTCAGTGATTTTACGTCCTTCTAAGCGCTTCTCAAGCTCAGCCTCTCTCCTTCCCTTCACAGCGCTTTGGCTTCCTCAGTGACTTAATGTCCTTCTAGGCGCTTCTCGAGCTCAACCTCTCTCCTTTCGCTCCAGCACCCCTCCACAGTTCCTTGGTTTCCTTAGTAACTTTACGTCTTCTAGGCGCTTCTCGAGCTCAGCCTCTCTCCTTCCCTTCACAGCGCCTTGGCTTCCTCAGTGACTTAATGTCCTTCTAGGCGCTTCTCGAGCTCGGCCTCTCTCCTTCCCTCCAACCCTCCTCAGCGCCTTGGCTTCCTCAGTAACTTTGGGTGCTTCTAGGCGCATCTCGAGCTCAGCTCCTTTTCTAAAGCTTCGAATAAATTTACTTTTCACAACATTCGGAAAGGTCTAGGGAAAGCTTTGGAAGTTCACATCATCCTTCCCCACTGTGCCCTTCTCCAGCAGTCTTAGTCCATCCTAACCACAAACCCGACCCTTTCTCCTAGCCTCTGTGTGATCTTGGGCGCATCACTCGAGCAACGATAATGGATGCAAGAAGTTCAGCTTGTTATAGCTATTTTGCCTAATTTATGTTGTATGGTGTTTGACAAGTTTTAAGTTTACTTCTTTTAAGCTGCTCACAAATAAACACGTTTTTCACTGCTGATTTCACACGCAACGCCACTCACACACGCAACTCATCCACGCAACCCCACTCATCCACGCAACCCCACTCATCGACGCAACGCCACTCACACATGCAACGCCACTCACCCACGCAACACCACTCACACACGCAACGCCACTCACACACGCAACGCCACTCACACACGCAACGCCACTCACACACGCAACGCCACTCACACACGCAACGCCACTCACACACGCAACGCCACCCACGCAACGCCACCCACACACGCAACGCCACCCACACACGCAACGCCACTCACACACGCAACGCCACTCACACATGCAACGCCACTCACACACGCAACGCCACTCACACACGCAACGCCACTCACACACGCAATGCATCGACGCAACCCCACTCATCCACGCAACCCCACTCATCAACGCAACCCCACTCATCAACGCAACGCCACTCACACACGCAACGCCACTCACACACGCAACGCCACTCACACACGCAACGCCACTCACACATGCAACGCCACTCACCCATGCAACGCCACTCACCCACGCAACGCCACTCACACACGCAACGCCACCCACACACGCAACGCCACCCACGCAACACCACTCACACACGCAACGCCACTCACACACGCAACGCCACTCACACACGCAACGCATCCACGCAACGCCACTCATCCACGCAACGCCACTCATCCACGCAACGCCACTCATCCACGCAACGCCACTCATCCATTTGCAAAACCAAAAGGTCAAACTCTTCTATTGCGAGACCTATTACATTTTCAATGCTTGTTTAATTTGAGTTTTTTTAGAAGAGCAGCCTATTTGGTCTGCACTGAGCTCATTGCACTGTTTTCTGTTTTACAGCCCAATTTGTCAAGGTGCATCCGCAAGTTCACGAGTACTCTCACGAGACCTCGGTTGTTTAGAAACCAGCTTAAAATAGCACTTATCTCGATTTCGAAGCTTTCGTTGGTGCCCAGCTTATGGTTAGAGTTGTTGGTGTTACTACAGCTTCTCAGCACAATGGAAGAAGCAATTGAGGAGGCTCCAGGATCCTCATCAGATTCCCCATCAATAGCCTCAATCCAGTTAATGATTGCGCAAGCTACGGAGGCTGCATTGAGGGCAAAAGAGGGACCTTCGCCACCCATGGTGTCTCATTTACAGGAGATGGTTGATCCTGATATTGATACAGAGGAGAAACAAAAAAGAGGCCAATTTATTTAAAGTGCTGAATTTTCTGATTTATTGCAGCATTTAAAGGAAAATATTGGCCTTCCTGCCTCTGAACCTGTGGTTGGGGAGGAAGATTTCCATTCACAATATGTGTGCCCTGAACCAGAGTCACTTCCAATGCATGTTGTTATCAGACACACGCTGGATCATGAATGGAGAGTTGTAGATAAATTGGATTTTCCTCTTTTCCTGGCCAGGTGATAACAAGTTTATAAATGCACTGAGGAGAATCCAGCTGTAGTAAAGGTGGATAATCTCCTCGTGGATCTTTCCTCACAAGGAATTATAATAGCAGAGGATGCCTCCCCTTCGGATCAGTTCAATAAGAATTTGGAGGGAGATGTTAGACGGTCATACGTAGCCCCTAATTTTGCGCTCGGAGTAAATACCTACCCTACTTGTACAGTGCAGTCCCTCCGGAAGGACTTTCACCAACTGGCTGACCGTATGTCTGAAGGTGCGGACTGTACATCTCTCCTGAGTGTCATGGAACAGCAGGTCCCTTTTTATCCGATTTGTCTTTTGATAATTATTTTGCTTCAGCTACAGCCTCACGGGTAGCAGTTGCAGCACGCCATCACCTATGGATGCGGACATGGAAGGCTGATTCATCTCAAAAATCAATTTTGATGAAGTTACCATTTGATGGCTGCTCTCTTTTTGGTCAACAATTAGAGGATAAGATTAAAATGGCAACTGAAAACAAAAAAGTTGGTTGCTCCAGTCAAGGCCTTCTGTACGGGAAGAGGTTTGGGTTCCAAGAGGGCTTTCTCTCCAACTACTGCTGGAGGACAGGGTCATGGCCGGGGGACCCCAGATCTCAATAAATCCTGGTCCCAAACTACTAGTCCCACTGCCAGCTCTACAGCTTCTTCAAAACAATGACAATCGTAGAGATGGACCAGTGGGTAATCGGATGTCTTTTTTCAAGGATATCTGAACTCAGATAGGTTCAATCGATGGGCAGTCAATCTGGTGGTAGAAGAGTATCGCCTGGTGTTCACAGACCTGCCTTCAGATCATTTTCAGCCAACCACCCTTCCAAGGGACCTATGGAGGGGGTTCACAGCCTGCTTGTGAAAAATGCCAGCTGCCCAGTGCCATCCCAGGAGCAGGTCAAGGAGTATTACTCAATTCTTTTTTTGTACAAAAGCCTTCACACAACTTTCATCCTGTTCTGGACCTCAATCGTCTCCATAAGTTCACCGCATTTCTCGAATATCACATGTTCAAGATGACCACGCTGAGGGGCATCTTTCCACTTCTCGTACAGGGAGATTATCTGGTGTCACTGGATATGAACGATGCTTACCTCCATCTTCCCATTTTTCCAGCTCACCAATGGTTTCTGGGGTTTGCTGTGGGCAAACAGCATTACCAATTACGGGTCCTTACATTTGGATTAACCTCAGCCCCAGGAGTTTTTATGAAACTCTTGTCTCCCTTGGTGGGTATTTTAAAAGCTCAAGGTGTCCATGTAAATCTTTATCTTGATGACTAGTATATCAGTTCTCCTTCCTTTTCTGAGATGGAGAACGACGTCAAGGAGGTGTGCACTCTTCTTCAGGGTTACAGTTTTCTACTCAGTTTCAAGAAGTCTCTGCTCCTTTCAGCTCAAATGCTTCAGTTCATCAGAACCCTGTTTTCTAAAGACAAAGGGGAAGTCTTATTTCACCAGACAGAATCCCCAGATACATGTCTCATCTGAGTGAACTGTTGCATTGTCATCAGGCCCCGGAAAGATTACGGTTGCGAAGTAGGAGACAGATGGCTTCAGATTTCGCCATAGTTCCATGGAGCAAGCATCACCATTAACCATTGGTCCATCATGTCTTGACCCATTGGAACCCACTCTATCAAGACTATGAGGCTCTGATTCCAGACATGTCACAGAGAAGATCGGATCTTTAGCGGCCGCTCAGTCAACGGTCATAGCATCAATACATCATGGGAACATTTTGAAATATGGTGTCTTTCCAAGGGATTACAGGCTACCCTATGTGGTACAATTACAATTTTGTTTTTTGGTGCAGAATGGTTTTAGCTTGGGTTTCAGAGCCTCCATCATCACAGCTCAATGGGATGCAATTCAAACTTTTCTCTAAAAGGGTGGTTGTAGCAGGCGTTGCTGCTTTGACCTGACGTCTTTAACGTAGCTTTTTTTCGCCAATGCCTTTCTATACATTTTCCAGTTCCATCGTGGGATCTTGCCTTAGTTCTTTAAGTTTTAATAAATTCTGTTTGTAACCTTTTGAATCAGTTGATCTCAAATTGTTACCACAAAAGGTGGTATTTTGGTAGCCATTTGTTCTGGACCGTGAGTGGGAGAGCGGGTGGCTTTACTTTCAGTCTCCCCTTACATTTGCATTTTTTCCAGACAAGGCAGTTCTTCATCCTAGTCCATTCTTTTTACCAAAAGTTCCAACTGCTTATCACTGCTCCCAGAACATTGTTTTATTTGTATTTTTTCCTTAACACTCCTCGGCTGAGTAGGAGATGCTTCAAACTCTGGACTTGAATAGAGTCTTGTCTGTTTGTTTGCGCAGAACTTCTGCATTTCACAAAAGTTGGTGCATTTTTTGTGACTTATTTATTCGTTTCTCGTATAAAAACAGCCAGCCAACACGTATTTCAAAGGGACAACCCTCTTCTTCAGGGCTGATAATTCATGCAAATAGTTTGGCCCATTGGACATTTTCTTGGAAATATATTTTTCGTTGCCCCATTCCGGTATCAGTAATGAAGCGACATCTCCTCAGTATTCTCGCTTGACCTGCATGTAATGGCTTTCCTTTCACTTTACTAATAGCTTTCTAAGATGGACATCTATGCTTGCACATGCTGGCACTGACAACTATTTTGGAGTGGTCTTTGTTATAAAAAACTTTTAAAAAAACAAAGATGTCTTATGGTACATCTGTATAGACAGCCTTATTGCAATGGTTTTTAAGCCCTTCTAAAGGTGGGTGATGCTAGCAGTGTTTGGAAGCAGCAGCGAGACTCGGTAGCAGTGCCTGGGAAGCTGCAGGACTATCATAAAAAAGGAAAAATCAAAAGTTTAGTAGAGGGCAAAAATAGTGGGCTTATTTGTCTTTATTTATTTATTTATTTTAATTAAGGACACATTGTCCCAGCAGGGGACAACTTTTGTCGAAGATGTGCAAAGTGTGCACAAGCAAAAAGCATGACGGAAGTGTGCTGACCTAGTGCAGTATAACCTGGTGGGCGACAGCAAAATGTGAATTCCACTACAATAAACCAATCGTTGAAGAAAGAAGACTGAACAGCCCTCTACGTATGTATATGTGGTTTTTTTAAATATTTCCTTGGAAAAACCAAACATCTTGACTAACGCCAGAGCTAAAAAATCCCCTCACGTGGCATGGCGCCAAATCTACTTGCACGTGTGAGGATTTTGTTCAGCATTTAATTGCATGGGCCATTTCGCCCCTAGATAAATGCTTAGTTTTTATCTGTTTATTTGTTTCTATTTTCTGCATTTTATAATGTACCCTGCAAGTGGGACGACTACTGGGCGCGTGCAGCTCGCATTGAACAAAGTTATTAGATGTTACTTTCCGACAGAGAGCGCAAGACAGTCAGATGGTAAAGAAAAGAGTCATTTACCTCGTGAAACCACTGCCACCTTGTGGTTTTTTCGGGTACTAAGTGTAAAGAATCCTATGATCTCGTCCCTATTACTGGGCACCGGAAGACACAAACAAGCACTGGCGTTGCCAATAGGCCTCGCAGTAGGAAAGTTGGAGCTATTGGTTTTTTTAAATGACATTTTATATTTATGTTTTGTGATTTACAATGACAATACTTTTAACTTTAGCAAATGTGACACTTATAGCATTTGTAATGCCACGTTTTGTATTTACGTGACTTAGATGTATATATCTTACTAATATAAATGTCCTTTTTTTTGTTCATTAATTTTGAAATAAAAGTTATTTATAATGTATAATGGCAATATTGTAAACTTTCCTAAATACCTTTTGTGAATATTATGTTCAGTGTTTTTTTTGGTGAAGAATATCTAAGATTAGAAGTGAAATCTTAAAAAAAAATTGTGGCATTTGTAATAAAGTTTGAAACATTGAGCGAAGATTTTATAAATAGTTGTTGTTGAATTTTTGCATGAATTGATGCTGTGGTGCTGCGGATAGAGCATGGACATCTAGGAGAGTGCCAGCTGTCCTGTGTCTCTCTATGGTGCTGGGCTTTTGGGTAATAGGGACACGGGGCTTTCGATGCGTGGCACTGATAGGCTGGATGAACGCCGGTAGCCATCTTGCTCATAACGTAAGCTACATGTGAGTCCCAAAAGATCGAATTTGGTGCGCAGCGGCTGGACTCTGTATAGTTTTCATTACTACCACGTGTGCTGGTCTTATGCTCCCTGTGGGGTATTTGTGTTTGGTGTGCGTGTTGCCGTGCGTGAATGGGAGAGAGTCTGTAGGCTGTTTGTGTTTGGTGTGTGTGTTTCCGCGAGTGAAAAGCATGGGGGGTATGCTTGGAAAGAGTGCACGTCTGAATGTTGTCGATGTGTGCGTGTTGCCGTGCGTGAATGGGAGAGAGTCTGTGGGCTGTTTGTGTTTAGTGTGCGTGTTTCCGCGAGTTAAAGGCAGGGGGGGTATGCTTGGAAAGAGTGCACGTCTGAATGTTGTCGACGTGTGCGTGTTGCCGTGCGTGAATGGGAGAGAGTCCGTGGGCTGTTTGTGTTTAGTGTGCGTGTTTCCGCGAGTTAAAGGCAGGGGGGTAATGCTTGGAAAGAGTGCACGTCTGAATGTTGTCGACGTGTGCGTGTTGCCGTGCGTGAATAATTTTTGCAGTTGTGCCGGTCACAGTCTATTACCTGTCTTGGTGCTAGTTATCCTCAGATCTCTGTCCTTGAATAACTGCATGGATTGGTGTTCCTTGTTATTTCTGTCCCAAAATGATGATTTATTTGCAGACACAAAAGGGCGTTTTCACTCCTCTCACCAAAAATATATTTATCGTTAGTGTCCCGATTTGTAGAGCATGGACATCTAGGAGAGTGCCAGCTGTCCTGTGTCTCTCTATGGTGCTGGGCTTCTGGGTAATAGGGACACGGGGGCTTTCGATGTGTGGCACTGATAGGCTGGATGAACGCCGGTAGCCATCTTGCTCGTAACGTAAGCTACATGTGATTCCCAAAAGATCGAATTTGGTGCGCAGCGGCTGGACTCTGTATAGTTTTCATTACTACCACGTGTGCTGGTCTTATGCTCCCTGTGGGCTGTTTGTGTTTGGTGTGCGTGTTGCCGTGCATGAATGGGAGTGAGTAGTGGGCTGTTTGTGTTTAGTGTGTGTGTTTCCGCGAGTTAAAGCCAGGGGGGGTATGCTTGGAAAGAGTGCACGTCTGAATGTTGTCGACGTGTGCGTGTTGCCGTGCGTGAATAATTTTTGCAGTTGTGCCGGTCACAGTCTATTACCTGTCTTGGTGCTAGTTATCCTCAGACCTCTGTCCTTGAATAACTGCATGGATTGGTGTTCCTTGTTATTTCTGTCCCAAAATGATGATTTATTTGCAGACACAAAAGGGTGTTTTTACTCCTCGGACCAAAAATACATTTATCGTTAGTGTCCCGATTTGTAGAGCATGGACATCTAGGAGAGTGCCAGCTGTCCTGCGTCTCTCTATGGTGCTGGGCTTCTGGGTAATAGGGACACGGGGGCTTTCGATGCGTGGCACTGATAGGCTGGATGAACGCCGGTAGCCATCTTGCTCGTAACGTAAGCTATATGTGAGTCCCAAAAGATCGAATGTGGTGCACAGCGGCTGGACTCTGTATAATTTTCATTACTACCACGTGTGCTGGTCTTATGCTCCCTGTGGGCTGTTTGTGTTTGGTGTGCGTGTTGCCGTGCGTGAATGGGAGGGAGTCTGTAGGCTGTTTGTGTTTGGTGTGCGTGTTTCCACGAGTGAAAAGCAGGGGGGGTATGCTTGGAAAGAGTGCACATCTGAATGTTGTCGACGTGTGCGTGTTGCCATGCGTGAATGGGAGAGAGTCTGTGGGCTGTTTGTGTTTAGTGTGCGTGTTTCCGCGAGTTAAAGGCAGGGGTGTATGCTTGGAAAGAGTGCACGTCTGAATGTGGTCGACGTGTGCGTGTTGCCGTGCGTGAATGGGAGAGAGTCTGTGGGCTGTTTGTGTTTAGTGTGCGTGTTTCCGCAAGTTAAAGGCAGGGGGGGGTATGCTTGGAAAGAGTGCACGTCTGAATGTTGTCGACGTGTGCGTGTTGCCGTGTGTGAATGGGAGAGAGTCTGTGGGCTGTTTGTGTTTAGTGTGCGTGTTTCCGCGAGTTAAAGGCGGGGGGGTGTGCTTGGAAAGAGTGCACGTCTGAATGTTGTCGTACTACGGAGAGATAAGCAAGAGGCACGCGCAGGACAGAGAGAAGGTGGGCGGAGGGAGCAGCTTCAATGAGGCGTGGACAAAGTGAAGAGCCAATGAAAAACAACAAAAGCTCGTGAAAAAAAGTTTATGGCCCAAAAGCGCGTGCCTGTGGCCACTTGAACTCGAAGAAAACCGCACTGAAAAAGCCATAGTTTGACGAGTATTTTGACCACTAGAATTCTCTCCAATCCATTCCAATCCATTCCTGAGGAATGGAAAAGGCAAGACCTAAAAACACCCATGACCTCAACCTGGACAAACCCGCTTACCTACCGGTCACGTTTGTCTCGCTGGACTGACTGGTCCGTTCCTCTATTCTGAATCAACCATTCCTCCACCACTTCCTGGACGGTGTGATTTGCATTCATTTATTGATTAATTGATTGATTAAATAAATACAGGGCGCAAGTCTTAAAAAAAGAAGTGGGACGGACTAACCAAGTTAGGCAGTATGCAAGTGACATCATGTCACGTGGCATCAAGGCGCTGCATCACAGTGCGTGACATTAAAGAAATTGTCTGAACAACCCAGGGCCTCACAGGAAGTGACATCACTAGAAGTGACATCAGAACATAACACTTCACACATATGTTTAGCAGGTCTACTATGAGTACATTTGAGCACATTACAAGATTTATCAAAGGAGATTTTGCGTCGCAGTTCCAAAAATGTGTACAACCCCGGCACAAAACCTGGAGTCAACTTATGTGTTAATTTTTTTAAAACTCTGCCTCAAAGAACTTGGCAACAAGATGAATCATGGCATTAAATCGGTTCTGTTTATTTGCTTGTGAGGTCTGAATTTCAAAATATCTTATGGGGTTAAGTCCCCTCCTGCATAGACCTTCGTGAGCTCAATAAATCTCAAGGAATAATAACAATGGTGCAATAACTCTGTAGGTTAAGGCACTTGCTGGACAGATCTGTGTTTTGTCTAGTCCCATTTTTTAATCAAAGTGTCATAGCGAGTTACCATGTCTCCTTTTTCTAAGCACATCATGGAACATGCAGATGACAGGTTTTTATTTTATGTAGATAGGTAAGTGGGTTACTGTTTCTAACAAAAAGATCCATTTGTTACCTGCAGTTCATAAATTGAAATCCTTCTAATAGCACAGTGAGCTATGAAGGATATGCGACTACTACACCGTGTAACCCTCACTGTCTTATATAGCACATCTTGTACATTGATTTACACATATATGATTTCTTGCCAATGTACAATGTGTACGTGTGATGTAAACCGTTTCTACACCCTGGATTGGAATGATTAGCGCTATAACAGAAATAAAACAAAATAGTGGTATTTACATTGTTATTTGTGTAAATAATGGGACAGACCAACACATCTGGCATTCTCACAGTGCATGTATATCTCTTATATACAGGGACTGATCATATCTCTTATATACAGGGACTGAAAAAAGTCAAAACCAATCCTCTCTTAAAAAAGTCAAAACCAATCCTCTCGTACTTGTTGGAAAGACAACTCAAAAATGTGTATACTAACTTGGTGGAACTTTATTTGTGATTAAGATAGAATCTCTACTGTGTCATCTTCTTCAACACCTCAAAAAATTAAATACGATTTACTTTGGTTACCCTTTACTACATATTTATCTACACACTCATCTGTACACTAATTATATTTCTTCTCTCTATCCCTTCTTCCTTCTTTTGTTCCCTTTTTCTTTACATCTATCCTTTCTTTTTTCCCTTTTTCTCTATATTTCAAAATATACACATACTTATTAATAAATAGGTACCTTATTTTATTGTGTTTCTTTTTTATTCATGTGCATAGGGTTATATATTCTCCTGTTATATTTATCTTGTTACCATGTTACTTCTCTTCTTTATGCTCTTTGTAACTATGGTACTGTTTTAATTATACAATATTTTTTTAAATCATTACGTTCATATGAGACGATACGAGACGAACGGATCCCTCGACCCCTCGCAGTCCGGCTTCAGAGCCAACCACAGCACCGAGACCGCCCTCATCGCAGCCACCGACGACATCCGGACCCTGCTCGACAAGGGGGAAACAGTGGCCCTCATCCTCCTGGACCTCTCCGCTGCGTTCGACACGGTCTGCCACCGCACCCTAGTCCAGCGCCTCAGCAACATCGGTATCCAAGAGAAGGCACTGGAGTGGATCATCTCCTTCCTCGCCGGAAGAACACAAAGAGTCCGCCTCCCCCCGTTTCGCTCCGAGGCCACCAAAGTCATCTGCGGCGTCCCGCAAGGATCTTCACTCAGCCCCACCCTCTTCAACATCTACATGAAACCTCTCGCAGCCATCGCACTCCAGCACAACCTCAACATCATCTCTTATGCCGACGACACCCAGCTGATCCTTTCCCTCACCAGAGACCCCGACACCGCCAGAACCTGCCAACACGAAGGGATGAAAGACGTCGCCGAGTGGATGAAGGACAGCCGCCTGAAACTGAACTCGGACAAGACGGAAGTCCTCATCCTGGGATCTTCGCCCTCCGCCTGGGACGACTCCTGGTGGCCCCCAGCCCTGGGCACCGCACCCAAGCCAACCGACCACGCACGCAACCTGGGCTTCATCCTGGACCCCTCCCTCTCGATGACCAGACAAGTCAACGCCGTCTCCTCATCGTGCTTCAACACCCTGCGTATGCTTCGCAAGATCTTCCGCTGGATCCCGACCGAGACCAGGAAGACTGTCACCCAGGCACTCGTCACCAGCCGACTAGACTATGGAAACGCCCTCTACGCCGGAACCACAGCCAAGCTACAGAGAAGACTCCAGCGCATCCAGAACGCCTCCGCCCGACTCATCCTGGATGTCCCCCGACGCAGCCACATCTCCAGCCACCTGAGGAACCTGCACTGGCTCCCCGTCGACAAGAGGATCACGTTCCGGCTCCTCACCCACGCACACAAGTCTCTCCACGACCTGGGCCCCAAGTACCTCAACGACCGCCTGACCTTCTACACGCCCACCCGCCAGCTACGATCCACCAGCCTCGCCCTCGCAGCCGTACCACGCATCCGAAGAGCCACCGCCGGAGGAAGATCCTTCTCTTACCTGGCTGCCAAGACTTGGAACTCCCTCCCCATCCACCTTCGGCTGACCCAGGACCATCTCGCCTTCAGGAAACAACTCAAGACCTGGCTGTTCGAGCAGTAGCATACCCCTCCCCCCAAGCGCCTTGAGACCCTCCCGGGTGAGTAGTGCGCTATACAAATGGCATGATTGATTGATTGATTGATTGATTGATTGATAACAAACAATCATTTGCATTTCTTCAAACGATCGGTTAAAGAGGAATATGTATGAATAAATACATAACATGAAGGGCGCCATAAAAATGTCATTGATTTCAGCCAACATGCTGCGTGTGTTGTGAATAATGTAGGGGTATCATGCCATACTAAAAACGTTTGTACCGCATAGAGTACAATCTAAAATTCGCTTTTCAGTTGTGGTTAAGTACTATCGGTTCAGTGGGTGATTCAATTGGCAATAGTATATCTCCAAGTTTTTATAAAAATGAACCGATGCCCATTATAGATGGTATGAATTTATTAAGCTATCTCTGGACATAAAAGTGTCTATAGCCATCTGTTCCCTAATTTGTAGACAATTTGGGCCATTAAAGAACAGGCAGTGTTGTTTATAAAATGAGATGTCACACATCCAAGACCTATTTCATGAATAGAATTTGCTAAAACATGTAATTCTCAATACAATCCTGCAGAATAAAGTGCACGTCCTTCCACCTAGCACGATCCTAATTAATTCTTAGTTAGGGGATGATAATAAACAGTTAAACTTCAGTATAATTATCGGTGAAGGAGAACAAATAATGAATGTTTACAAAAAACATGCTTATCAGACAGGAGTCAGCCGGGGGACTGTGTCCAGTTCCACTGGTTTTGCCTTGAGTTTTTATACCTAGGTAAATAACAATAAAACATGAGGTGCTGCAAAATCAAAAAAAGAAGTGAGGTTTTAGTATTAAATCTTTTTATTGAAAAAGCAGTTGGCATATAAACAATAGTACTCCACAAATCAAGAGTATGCAATACAACGGAAGAGGCAGTAGAATGCAATGACAGTACGATTGAACAGCCCCAAGGCCCTGCAAAGCCCACCTCTTCCCGGGGGAACTGTAGAGCCAAATCAGCAAGGAGAGGAAAAAACAAAGCCCCGAACCAGCCCCCAACCCCCACCCCCAATCCGCCCACCGACCTACCCACCCACCACCCCCGTTCCAGGTCCAGAATCCACATGCACTCAAACAACCATCCACACCAGAATATCTCAAGGGTCAACCTATGACAGGCGCAATAAGCGCAGATACCGGAGTCACGTCACCTCTCTGAATTCCGTGGCTAACAGGGATAGGAATGGTTGCCACAACTCTGCGTACTTGGCCCCCTCCCCCGATTTAATTAGCGATAGTTTTTCCATGCCTAGCACTGACTACAAGCGAAACAGCCACCCCTGGAATGTAGGAATGTGTGTGGTGTGCCAAAAAGATAAAACGTTCTGAACTGCAGAGCCCAGCACGATGGCAATCAGTCTACCCCTACGCGATTTTAACGGATAGGTCAGGGCATTCGGTAGTCCCAGCAAAACGTAAGCGGGGAATCTCGGGATTTCAGTATCAAAGTGGGCATCCACCTCGTCTAGAACCAGTTTCCAATAACCCTGGAGCTGGGCACATTCCCATAACAGGTGAACTAACGTACTTTTTCCGCCACAGCCCCTCCAGCAGGTGGCATCTTTTGAGGGATCTATTTCGTGTAACCTCTCCGGTGTGCAATACCAGTACGTCACTAATTTAGTAAAGATGTCAGTCAGGCCCATGTGGTAAGCTGAATGTCTCGCGCGGTAGTAAATGCTCTCCCATTCTTTGTTACTGAGCGCCCTACCCAAGTCCCTCTCTCAGCGGGCTCTTCTTGGATTATACACGTGGGTGAACCGCTCCATCAACATACGGTATAAGTCTGAGATAAGCCGCTTGTCTGCCGTCCGAGTGATAAGCCAATATTCATAAGGGCTAAGTTTGCGATCCGCTTCCATCCGTACCTGAGGATTGAGTGCCCAGTGCCGCACTTGCAGATAGCGGAGCCGTTCAGTCTCTGGCAGACAGTACTCCCGCCGCATATGCTCAAAGGGGGCTATACCCTCTCTTGTATATAAGTGAAACAAGGATCTGCATCCCGCCGGACGCCACCTGGCAAAGGCGTGAGCATCTCTTCCCGGTCCAAAGTCTGGGTATTCTATCAGCGGAGTAAGTGGGGAAGGGAAGGTGGTCACCTTGTGCTTCGTGTTCATCTGATCCCAGACTTCCAAGGGCACTCGAGTGATAAATGAGGCATATAAATTAGCAGGGCGATGCACCCTACGGAGGAAAGGAACTTCCTGCAGTGGTCGGCCCGCCACCGCCTGGTCTTGGAAGAGCCAGTGTTTTTCTGACTCCCACCTGCTCCATTCCACCAAGGTCCAGAGTTGGGTTGCCTGGTAGTAGAGCTGCAGATCTGGTAGACCTAGGCCCCCCTTCTCTGGTGGCAGCATGGCCAGCCTGAGTTTCATTCTCGGCGTTTGCCATTCCAAATGAATTGGGCGAGTTCTGATTGCGTCTGTCGGATCCATCCTTCCGGGGGACGGAGCGGGATAGCGCGGAAGACATACAAAATGTGTGGCAGAATGGTAATTTTATCGGCAGCCACCCGGCCTAGCCAGGACAGAGGAAGATGCCTCCATCTGCCGCGCTCCGTGCGGAGTGTCTGACGTACCCTAGCATAATTGAGACGTACCGTGTTTTGCAGAGTGTTCGCCAGTTGGATTCCCAGGTATGGGATAGCCTCCGGCGCCCACTGGAAGGGGAAATGTGCCTGTAGGCAGGCTCGAGTCTGCCCGTCAAGTGAGAGGTCGAGAGCCTCCGTTTTCGACATGTTAACCTTAAAGCCTGCCGCTCTGGCAAATCTCTCCAGGACCTCCACACACACCGGCAATAAGGACTCGGGGGAACCCAGGGATAGAAGGACATCATCCACATATAAGCTTATCGTGTGCGTGTACGCACCAAATTTAATCCCGTGCACCCTCGGGTCCGATCGCAAGGCCTGAGCCAACGGCTCCATATAGAGCGCGAATAACAGAGGCGACAGTGGGCACCCCTGCTGCGTCCCCCGCTGAATAGGAAAACACGGAGAAGAGCAGCTGTTGACCCTCACCGCCGCCATGAGGAAGGTATAGCAGTTCAGCACCCAGGTTCTGAACTTCACACCAATCCCGGCTTTTATAAGGACTCGTTCCAAATACGGCCAATGAACTCGGTCAAAGGCTTTTTCCGCGTCAATCCAGAGTAGCATGTATTCCCCGCTAGTACGTGTTGCCTTCTCAAGCAGATGTAGGGCCCTTTTAGTGTTATCAACTGACTGGCACTCCGGGATAAATCCCGTTTGGTCGGCTCTATCAGCCCTTGCATAAGCGGAGCCAATCGTGCAGCCAGAATGCCAGTGTAGATTTTGAGGTCAACATTAAGGAGGGATATAGGGCGATATGACCCACATTGTGCATGGTCCTTCCCCGGTTTGGGGATGACCGACATGGTGGCATCGAGCAGATCCCACAGGATCGCCCCGGGTTCCTCAAACGAGTTAAATAAGGCCGTCAATAATGGTGCTACTTGGAGACAGAAGGTTTTGTAGAAGAGAGCAGTGAACCCGTCCGGGCCCGGGGCCTTTGCTAACTTAAGGCGTGAGATCGCCGAAATTACCTCTTCAGGTCGGATTTACAGTCCAACTGTTCTGCTTGAACCCGGGTGAGGGCCGGTAGAGGGATCGACTCTAGAAAGGTCTCGCTGTCTGCCGGATCGAGCCGTGCCCCCGCATAGAGGGAAGTATAGAAGTCGCAGAAAGCCTTTGCTATGTCGCCATCGTCAGTCGCGCACGCCCCGTCTCGTGCTGCAATCTCTTGTACCTTATGCCGCTGTTGAATTTCCCGGAGCGCTCTTCCAAGCAGACACCCGCATCTATCCCCCCCCCCCGGTGTAGTACATGTGTCGTGTCCTGAGCGCAGCAAATTCTGCCCTGTCCTGATCTAAGTTCGCCAGCTGCTGTCGTACCTGGCGGAGTTGTCCGGGTGTTTGTACTTTGTTTTTCTTCGAAGAAGTCTTTCCAGTCACGAGGTAGGTGACTCCTCCTTTCAGTGATAGTGTGCATGGGCATCGACTTCATTGTTAGATTGTTTTACTGCAGAGGGTGAAAATGGAGTTAGTAAGAGTAGTAAAAGGAGATGTCCATGAATGCATGTATCTAAGTAAGATGTTACTGCAACAGGTGTAGGTACCCTCGGAGGCGGGTGGGCACATATGACTCTATAGCTCTATGCCAAGAACAGATGCATACTGGGTAAGAAGCATTTTCCGTTCCAGGCATATGAGCTGTAGATCATATGCTGGGCATAGACTATATAGCAGTTATCTCCCAAAGCGGTGGCTAACCTGTATCTGTTGCAGTGGTCTGAAAGTTTACGTAAAACTGCCTGGCCCACTCTAGCTTGTTGTCTTGCTAACACATCTACACAATAGTGTTTTGTGAATGTGTGAGGTGTAGACCATGTTGCAGCTCTGCACATGTCATCTATGGGTATATTTCCTAAGAATGCCATAGAAGCCTCCCGTTTGCATGTAGTGTGTGCTATAGGGGGAAGTGTTAACGTTAGTTTTGCTTTTGCATAGCATATTTGAATGCACTTGACTATCCACCCTGCAATATCTGATTTTGATATGGGATTGCCTTTGTGTGGTGGAGCAAAAGCAACAAAAAGTTGATTTGTGTTACAGAAAGGTTTTGTCCTTTCTATGTAATAAAGCAATGCTCTCTTCACATCTAATGTGTGTAGGGCACGTTCTGCCACTGAATCTAGTTGAAGGAAGACCATGGGTAACTCAACAGATTGGTTGATATGAAAAGCAGACATTACTTTAGGAAGGAATATAGGATTTATAGGTACCACTTTATTTTGGTGCATTTTTAAAAAGGGTTTTCTATAGTTAATGCCTGAAGCTCAACCACTCGTCTGAGTGATGCAATAGCAACGAGGAAAGCAGCTTTCCATGTGAGAAATTGCAGTTCACATTTGTGCAATAGCTCAAAGGGTGGACCCATTAGTTTGGTGACAACAATGTTGATATACTGCAGCAGGTGGACGTCTGGGGGGAATGACTCTTTTGAGTCCCTCCTTAAAGGCTTTGATAACAGGCACTCTAAAAAAAGATACATGTTGTCTGTTTTGGAGGTATGCAGCTATTGCAGCCAGATGTAAGCGTATGGAAGTGTACCCTAAATTGGAACGTTGCAGATGTAACAAAAAATGTTTTGTACAGAAGCATCAAGCGAGTTGATGTGGTTATTACAGTATATCACAAACCGCTTACACTTTGCCTCATAGCAGGCTCTTGTGGTAGGACGTCTAGCCACTGATCATATTTATGCAGTCTGGTGGTAGATTAAGAGAGCCAAATTCTGCGGCAAGCGGAGGTGAAACGCAGGCCGAAAATTCCAAAGAGGCCACCCTAATGGATGTAATGGCTGCTCTACATCAGGTGCAAACCTCCATGGGTTCGATATACACAGATATAACATTATTGCATGCCGATGTCTCCAAAATGAGTACAAGAATTAGAGGTAGAAAATACCACGGCGGCTCTTTCCACAAACACGGCGTTGTTGCAGCGACAAGTGCAAAAATTGAAACTGGCATAGAAACAAATGGCGGACAAACTTGACCATCAGGAAGGCCGATCAAGGAACAACGTGCGCCTGGTAGGGGTACCCGAGAGTGTGAGGGGGCAGGCCCTAGATCTATTTGTAGAAGACCTTATCAAAATCCCCTGCAACCATGTGGACTGTCCAGTTTCTTCTCAGTGGAGAGGGCACACCGCATACCTGGGGGAAGGTCCCGCACGGGAGCCCCCCCATACCAATACTGGCACGCATATTCAACTTTAGGGATTGAGATACTATTCTGCAAGCGGCACGCATCGCCCCCCGTTAAAAGTGGACAATTGCACTGTGACCCTGTAGCCAGACTATACTGCGGCGGTGACCAAGCCGCCGGAGTTTCTTGAACATTAAAAAAAGAACTGCGCAACCGAGAACTTAAATATGCAATGGTATATTCGGAAAAATTGAGAATGGAAGCAGAAGGAAAGACCTGGTTCTTTGAGGCGCCAAATGAGGCCCACGACCAGCTGGAGGGATGGCGCCCTGCCAGGGGACCCAGACAACAGGGGCTGAAACAAAAGCACCAACCCACAATGTTGGCACAACCGCACACAAATGAAATGGAAGCGTTGTGTGGATCACAGCAGAACGCAGACGAGAACTCAGATTGAGGTCAAATTTAACACACCTTGGGCCGGACATAGAAGGCACTGAATGCCTTACACAAAATCCACAGAGACACTTGCTGACGAGGCAGCAAAACTTTACTTTGCAAGTTTAACTGCTATACACAGCAAGCTGAAGGGGAAAATCGCCGGGGTTCATGAGGCACCTCCCCCCTTACGTAAGTACACAGTTATGGGGAACAAACACTCTGCTAAGTTGGGGTGGCGGGTAGTTCTAACTCTGCCGTGCTGGGAGGGTGGATGGGGGTAGGCACAGTTTAATGGGTTATAGTTTGGTATGGTACAGAAATATGGTGCAATAATGGAAGACTCACAGGCAGACAACACAACATGCATCTTACAAGCCACTCCTCACGCTTACATAGACGATGCTAACTGAGACACGAATAGACGCTCAGACCGACGGTTCGGACTCACAGCCATCGACCACTCAGATATCATACCGTTCCTTTGCAATAATGTCCTGGAATGTAAATGGTTTAGGTGACAAAATAAAAAGGGGACTGGTTCTCCAGTACATCAAACGTAAGGGCCCAGCAGTAGCGCTGCTCCAAGAATCGCACTTGATGGGCCCTAGATAGATGGGGCTATAAGTTAGTAGTGCCCTCTGAGTTTACCTCTGGATCCCGGGGAGTTGGAATTCTAGTAAACAAACGTTTCCCACTGATACTGACTAGGTCATGGACGGATGATCAGGGAAGATTTACTGTGACATCCTGCCAATGGGAAGGGAGATCCTATAACCTGGTATCAGTTTATATACCGCCATCACAGCATCAGAC